>NC_060267.1:141341472-141445682 GCF_021613505.1 Equus quagga | reverse complement strand
TAAACTGGTACAGTGATGAAGGTGCTGCCACAAGGCATGGGAAAAGGTTGGATTGTTTAGTTGATGGTGACTAGAAACTGGAGTTTAAAAAAACAGTAATAAAGTATGTGCAATAAAGTAAAGCTGGAGTGTTACCTTACACCCTGAAAAGGAAGACTCCAGACTGATCAAAGTTCTAAATGTGAAAGGGAAGATAATAAAGCCAGTGGAGGAAAATGTATGTGGATATCTTCACGACCAAGAGATGTGCAACCATAAGACAAAAAAAAAATCAATAGATTGATTATATTAAGTAAAAAGATTTCTGTTCAATAGACAAATATGATAAACAGGTGTCATTCCGGGAAAATATATTTGCAACAATTAAAAAAGATAAAGAATTAATATTTGTATTCTATGAAGAATTCCTGCAAGTTAACAGGAAAAAGACAGAAACCTAATGGAGAATGAGCAAAGGATATGTATAGTCAATTCATAGATGAACTTCTCAAACTTATTAATAATCAGATAAATGCAATTAAAACAAGGGACATAAAATCATATTATACCCATCAGAATAGAGGAAAAATAGAAAGGTAATTAAGAATAAGGCTCAATGATGTTGTGAGGAGATGGGAAATTTTGTGCACAGCTGGTGGGAGGGGGAACTGGGATAATCATTCAGGAAACCTATCTGGTATATGCCCCAGGACCAGTGACCCCCCTCCTAGATAAATACCCCAAAGACCTGCTCATACAGGACTGCAAGGGGGCATTTATAAAGATGTGCACGTCTGTGTTGATTTGGTAGTACAGAGTTGGAGGCAATCTAAGGGCCCATCCTCAGGGGGAATGGATGAAGTGGTGTGGACGCACACCAGGGCAAGCTCTGCAAAAGTTAGCAACACACCAGCTGTATAGCCATGTGGATATATCTTAAAACATAGTGTCGAGTGAAAAAAGAAAGAAACACTGCCCAATATCATATACACAAATTAAAACGCAAAATGACACTATATATACTACAAGGGAACAGACTTATCCGAGGGCTTTTTTCAAACACAGTGAAGTGGATGCCCGGAGGAAGAAGGGGATAGAAGAAATCAGAGATAAAAATGAAAATAAATCAATGGAACAGGAGTGATGACTCCTACAGAGCAATGATGCTAATGTGCTACAACTTCAGATCTCTCCGCACCTAAAATAATAGAAGTAATAGTTTAAAACAGGAGGACCCTTTTCTGCAATAAGCTGCGCCATCCTGCAGGAGCAGGTCCCCGTGGGGAGCCACTTTTCTCTGTCAAGTTGGTTAGAAAATGTGAAGTGTTGACAGGTAGCTAATGTCATCTGATTCTCTAAAATACTCTGAGAGTTAGAAAGAAGAGAAACAGGGTAACTTGTATCTGGAAAAGTCCTCTTAAAGTAAATCCACTTAAAATTAAAACCAAAATGTCATTTCAAGGAGTGAAAAAAATTAGAATGGCATCCTTTTCAGCTTGAAAAGTGAAAAACTAAAAATTATGAAGCTATGCTTTGTCTCATATTTTACAAAATTGCATTTTCAATGCAATGCTGGTCTGCTTTATTACCAATGCTCAGAGCCAGCAGCTGTGCAATAAATATTTGTTGAATAAACGAATGAACAGATGATGACCAGCTCTTAGATAAAACAAAGAATGAATCTTTTTTCCCCAAGCTTTTCATTATTCTTTTTCTCAATTTTTAACTGATTTAACTCTGTGAGATTTTTTGTTTTTACTGACTTTGCATGTGACGTTAGCAATTCTCCAACTTCACTTTTATCAACTTTGTGAAATCCTGCATCTTTGCAGATATTGTGATTTCTCTTCGCAATTGATCTGCGTTGTATTTGGCATAGACAGCGACATTTCAATGGGAATCAATTTTGTAAGTGGTCTCTCAGAAGTGACTCTTTGATCATTGTGTTCCCTTCTGCTCGCCATGCAACCCTGTTCCTCTGAGAACTCAAATAAAGAATTCTTTGGTTACAAAGATGCTCTCTGCTACGTCCACTTTGCAAATAAGAAATCTGAGGCTCACAGAGATTAAATGGCAGCCCAGGGTCTCATGGCTTGAAAGTGGCCAACCACAGAGAGCACGATGGGAGGGAGCAGGAAATGCTTTCACTGGTATGACCTTCAAGCATCTCTATCGGGGGTTTCTGTCATTGGTCCCATGTTCCAGAAGTGGTGCCATTGAGGCTCAGAGGGATTCATTGCCCATCCAGAATTTTAGTAAATAGAGTGAGATTTGAACCCAGGTCAATTTTGGATTTTCATTTCTGGCTGCTTCTTCCTCTGCCCTCTTCCCTGGTTTCTCAGTTCTTAATTCTCCACACCCCCCCCCCCCCCGCCCCCATTTTTTTTATTGTGGCAAAGTATATGTAACACAAAATTTACCATCTTAATTATTTTAAAGTGTTCAGTGGTATTAAATACATTAATAATGTATAACCATTACCACCATCTATCTCCATAAATCTTGTAAAACTGAAATTCTGTACCCATTAAATAACAACTTTCCATTCCTCCTCCTGTCCCATCCCCCAGCAACCACCATTCTACTTTCTGTCTCCATGATTTTGACTACTCTAAGTACCTCATAGTGGAACCATACAGTATTTGTCTTGTGACTGGCTTATTTCACTTAGCGTAATGTTCCCAAGGTTCACCCATGTTGTGGCATATGCCAGAATTTCCTTCCCTTTTAAGGCTGAATAATATCCCATTGTACGTTTATACCACATTTTGCTTGTTCATTCATCCGTCAGTGGACACTTGGGTTGCCTCTACCTTGTGGCTATTGTGAATAACGCTGCTATGAACATGGGTGCACACATATCTCCTTAAGACTCTGCTCTCAATTATTTTGGGCCTATATCCAGAAGTGGAATTGCTGGGTCATATGGTAACCTTATTTTTAATTTTTTGAGGAACCTTCATAATGTTTTCCACAATGGCTGTACCATTTTACATTCCCACCAACAGTGCACAAGCATTTCAATTTCTCCACATCCTCACCAGCGCTTGTTATTTTCTGATTTCTTTATAGCAGTCATCCTAATGGGTGTGAAGTGGTATCTCACTGTAGCTTTGATTTGTGTTTCCCGAATGATCAGTGATGTTGAGCATCTTCTCATGCACTTATTGGTCATTTGTGTATCTTCTTTGGAGAAATGTCTGTTCAAGCCCTTTGTCCGTTTTTTGTTTTTTTGTTTTTTGGGTTTTTTTTAGGATTTTTTTTTTTTCCTTTTTCTCCCCAAAGCTTCCCGGTACATAGTTGTATATTCTTCGTTGTGGGTCCTTCTAGTTGTGGCATGTGGGATGCCGCCTCAGTGTGGTTTTGATGAGCAGTGCCATGTCCGCACCCAGGACCCAAACCAACGAAACACTGGGCCACCTGCAGTGGAGCGCGAGAACTTAACCACTCAGCCACGGGGCCAGCCCCCTTTGTCCGCTTTTTAATCAGATGTCTGGGGTTCTTTTTGTTGTCATTGAGTTTTAAGAATTCTCTATATATTCTAGATATTTGTCAGATATATGATTTATAAATATTTTCTTCCATTCTGTGGGCTGCCTTTTACTTTATTGATAATGACTTTTGATGCACAAAATTTTTAAATTTTCCTGAAATCCAGTTGTCTTCAACTCTTAATTCTTGTTCATGATCTCATTCCTGTCCTCTTCTCACCACCATTTCCTTTTCAGCTTTTTGGAAAGTTTGATTCAAGAAATCACGTGGTTGTAATCATCTCTCTTATGATCAGTCCTAGGCTGGTGTTTACAGAAAGTCATAAACTGTAACCACTATTATTACTAAGTCTTTTTATTTTGTTTTATTATTTTATTTTATTTTATTTTTTGAGGAAGATTAGCCCTGAGCTAACATCTGCTGCCAGTCCTCCTCTTTTTGCTGAGGAAGACTGGCCCTGAGCTAACATCCGTGCCCATCTTCCTGTATTTTAATGTGGGACACCTGCCACAGCATGGCTTGATAAGTGGTGCATAGGTCCACACCTGGGATCTAAACCAGCAAACCTTGGGCTGCCAAAGCGGAACATGCAAAACTTAACCTCTATGCCACCGGGCTGGCCCACTAAGTCTTTATTAACCTTTGCATGTGTTGTAGCCTGGGTCCTCTCCACTCCAAAAGCAGACCCTGAGTTGAAGACTTGGGTCCTGGTGGTTTATATGGGAGGTGACTCCAGGGAGCAGGAGTGAGGGAGAGTGAGACAGGGAAAGAGGAAAAGCCACTAGGAAATTGTCATATTGAGGTCATCACTATGAGCAACTGGAGTTAGAGACTCCACTGGGACATTCTTAGGAGCTTTGAGGATGCTTCTCAGAATTGTCCCCATAGGTAGAAGCATTTATCCATTAGCTCCCACCCCTGTGGATGGCAACTCTCCTGCATGTCTGGGCTGTGCATGGTGGGTGCTGTGAGACTACCTCCAGATTCCCCCGCAGAGATGAAGGTTTATACCCCCAGCTGCTGAGAGGGCTGCCTGAAGATGGCCCTCAGCTATCAACCCTCCTGGAGATGCCTCGGGGGAAGAAAACTGCCTCATCCAAGGACATGCTTTCTTCCGAGGAAGCCCGCACACTGTCAACACTGGGATATACAGACCTGATCCATCTCCCTAAATCGGGCAACTCTGCAGGGCCGTCCCAGTTCCAGAGCATCCGGAGGAGTCAGCTCAGGCCTTCCTTTGGACTGCATCACAGCCAACTTCTTCCTCTGCCCACACCTGCCTCCGTAACCTCCCTTCCTCAGGAGTTGATGCCCAAAGCAGTCCCTAATAAGCATCCTGCATGCTACTCTACTTCCAGGGAGGCAGGCCTATCATAGCATGTGTACATGCCATATTTGCACCCCTTCCCCTTGGGATAAGGAAAGCCACAGAGAAGGAATTAGAGAACACGTGGCTTGTGGAGAAATGCTAGAAGCCCAAAGTAGCAAGGGGACTTGAAGCTCACCCAGGTCTGTTCACCACGGCTGTGACTGCAGGCGAGGCTGGGAGGGCAAGAGGCAGGGCCATCTGATACCCCATGAACGGAGCTGATTCCAAACCCGTTAGACAAATCTGAGCCTTGCCCTACTGAAGCTTAGTGATGGTGATAATCTATTATCATTATTTTTGAGCACCTCAGTGTGCCCAGATGAAATGATGTTGATGGAAAAGAAAAGTGGAAAGTTATGATTTCAAGAACAGTCATGATGAGAACAGACATATGCTAAGAACATATTGGCCATTGAACCAAAAAAAAAAGGAAAAGTCCTGTGCCTTTTGTAAATCCAACAGCTGACTTCTGGTCTAGTGCCTTCAGTCCTGCAGCTCAGCCCCCTGCAGTGATGCTGGTAAGAGCCGGAAATCATCAACATTCCACTCACTATCTTCCAAGTGCAACATGAAAAATGCCTTGTCACCAAGGAGGGCCTGCTTCCAGTTCTTTTTCTTCCAAGTCGCTGAGAGGAGCTGAGGCCCAAAATCAGAGGAAGCAAAAATGCTTCTCTCCATACTGCCAAGGGAATCCTACCGGAGGATGCAAAGTGGCCCCAGGAGGAAGGTTATGCGGAGCTGGAGGAAGGGCTGAGAACAGCATTACTGAACTCAAATGTGCTCACCCAGGCCTTTGCCTATGCACAATGCTCTGTGTTTTATTTGTTTTAATAACCATTTCAGGTTATTCAACAATTCACTTAAAGGAACTCTCCTAACAGATGAAAAGCCAGAAGAGAAGAAGACAGCAAATTAGAAATTCTAATAAGAGATATAGGAATTTTCTTTTATTTATCTGACTAAGAACAAAATACAAGGTAAGATCATAATAATGAGGAAAATAATTGCAGCAAAGATAGTGGAAATGCTGACTGGACCAAAAAGATACTGGAGGACCCTCAGAGTAACTGAATTGCATTCAAGGTACTTAGTGGCTTGACTGTGGGCCGGTGGCTCCTTCCTAATGAGTATTTATGAAGTCTAGGGTCTGAGAATCCAGAGATGCTCCAAATTACATCTGGGGAAAGAAAGAGTCACTTAATAAGACAATAAAGGTGAATAATTGGGGAGGGGCATGCAAAATATCGAGTAGCATCTTCAGTTCTATTTGTTTGGCATAGAGCCAAGCAGAGTGGAATTTTCAACCTCTTTCTTCCCTTCCAAATGGAAATTAGGATAACAGTATTCAGGAGAAGGAACTTTTGCAGACACCTGAGTACCTGACTTGGCAAAAGTAAAACTCGGAATTACCCACAGCAAGGGGTTCCTCAAAAAAATTAAAAATAGAACTATCATATGATCTAGCAATCCACTTCTGGGTATATCTCCAAAGAATTGAAACAAGATCTCAAAGAGACATCTGTACTCCCATGTTCATCGCAGCAATATTCACAGTAGCCAAGATGTGGAATCAACCTAAATGCCCATCAATAGATGAAGGGATAAAGCAAATGTGGTACATACATACAGTGGAATACTACTCAGCCTTAAAAAAAGAAAGGAAATTCGGCAATATAGATAAACCTTGACAGCATTATGTTATTATGACAAGTGAAATAAGCCAGTCATGGAAAGACAAATACTGTATGATTCCACTTATATGAGAACCAAATTCATAGGACCAAAGAGTGGAAGGGTGGTTGTCAGGGGCTGGGGAAAGGAGAAATGAGGAGTTACTAATCAACAGGCATAAATTTTCAGTTAAGTAAAATGAATAACCTCTGAAGATCCGCTGTACAACATCATGCCTACAGTCAGCACTAATGTACTGTCACTTAAAAAATTGCTAAGATTGTAGGTCTCATTTGAAGTGCTCTTACCACAATAAAATAAAATTAAAAACATAAAATTCATGTAGATGAGAAAAAAAAAAAAAAAAGAATTACCCACAGCAAAATTTGTGGTGGTGGAAGCTTCTGGCAACATAAGCATTGGGTTTGACAAAGTTAGGTACCCACTGTTAAAGGAAAGCATTGTTGAGAATTCTCCAGCTCATTCAGAAGAAAAAGGCGAAATTATGTGATTGTCATGTCACTGCCGATTGCCTTTAACCTAGTCTCCAATTTACCCAATTGGGAGAGGCTTTGATTGGAATAATCAAGCCATGCCATCACTGCCAGATCCTCCTTCATTGAAGGAAATTAACCTGCCATAAATTCCCATGAGATTGTGAGTTTCTGGAGGGCAAGGACTGGGTCCCATTCTCTTGTGACTGTGCTGTGCTTAGCATATAACATGCTCAGGGGCGGCTGGCTGAATAGTCAAGGAAAGTGGAGGTTGCTGATGGAATCTCCAACCTTCCTAATTCTCCCTCTTGCCCATCCTTCCTTCTTCCCACTCCCTACCCACAAACAACTCTGGAGGCGGGTTTCTCAAGACCTTGTTGATTACTGTTGGGATTTGCTTTTGGCCTGGACTTTCCAGATAATCATATTCAAGAGATCTCCACAATAAAAGGTTAGTGGGAAATAAAGATCAGAAGTGAGCGGTGCTGATATTCCAGCAGAAGAAACCCTAAGCAGTTAGAATAAAAACTCAGAAGGCAAGGCAGGGGGAGTGTGGAGCAGAGGGGGATCTGAAACACTGGTTTTGTAAAATTTAATAAAACGTATAATTGACCCTCATTAGATTATTTCACATTACAAAGAGAAAGCTGTTTGCTAATGAGAAAAGCTTTATTCCCCAAATTTCAGCTCACGAATTCATTTCCCCTCTTCCTTGCTGGTTTGGCACATTTTTAAATGGCTTGCTTAAAACAATTATTAATCCTAAATTAAATATCCATGACAATTAATCCCCCAAGAGCCAAGGAAAGTTGCTACTGCTTCCTACCTCTATGACCAAGTTGTTCTTTTCTCTCTCTACAGCTACTTGTGAGCTATATTAAAGCAGAAGAAGAATACTGTAGGTTAAAGGGAAGAAATAAATAAAAATAAAATAGAGACAGTGAAAATGTGTGTTAATTGGACTACACGCTGGCAATTTTAGTTTTGTTCCTGTGCACTTCCCATTAAGAATTGTATTTAAAAATGAAAGGGCAAAACTCTTATTATTAGCTGTGTACCTCATCTGTAAAATACAAATAAGAATTGTACCTCATAAATTGTTGCAAGGTTTAAATGAGTTCAGCTGTGTAAATAAAGTGCTTAAGCAGTGCAGAGCGCCCTGCAAGGGCTGGCCCGTGCCCGCTGTTAGCATCATTCTGCCCGTTAAGTTTTTTCAGGGCATTTAGGCTATTCTTTCAGCACTAGGTCAAATAATATTTTTAAAAATATCTGTTCAATATTTAATTTGTAGAGGCTCTGAGAAACTAATTTCCTATTCATAAACGTATATTTTCTTCTGTTTGAAATAAACGTAATTATACACATTTGTTATATACAATTTTCTGGACTAGAAAAACCGGGCAGCATTTTAAGTGGCTTAAATATTTAGATTGTAAACCATTCCTTCTATTACACATTTTTCCATTTCAAAATTTCAGCAACAGTGGCTGCTAAATTCAGCTATGGCCAGCTGGCTAGACTTGCAGTTGACGCTCCTGCCCCTGGGATGGCCACCTCTCACAAGAAAGTGACAGAAGTACACAGCTGAGTGCAGCTGGGCTTGGCCTGTGTTTCTGCTCAAGGCCTTGCTTTCCTGGGAAGGAACAGGACCAATTACTTTTTGTCAACTGTAACAAACCTCAACAGAGATAAATTGGGATTAGGGTATCTTATTTCCATTTGAGGACAGTCCCCGCCGCACCCCGCCCCCAGAAGTAAGGTGAATTTACATCTCACCCGCCATGCATAGCGCCATGTTTGGAAACCCGCATCATCCGACGGCTCGCTTTCGGAGGTGTGTTTAAGGATTCCTTACTAATTACGCTGCTAATCAGTTGCCCTAATGGCCCTCAAACCTACTCCTACCTCATTAACACTCCTTTCAAAGTCTCCTTCTAATTAAGGCTTATTATTTTTGCAGAACCCTCACGTAGTTTCAACGTAGGGCCAATGCAACCTGTAGGGCAGCAGGGAGCAGAGGCCGTGACTCAGAGGGCCCAAGAGTAGGAGATCAGGATTTCTGGATGCAGATTTCCCTGTGAGCTGGGAATGATTTGCCCTGTGGGTTCCAGTAAAATCTGCGTCATTTATCCGCCAACCTCTCAAAGGTAAAACCGGAGCATCTCCCGGTGGGTACTCACCTTGACCGTGAAATGGGTGATTTCTCCCCTTGTCTCATTTCGTCCTCACAGCCACTTTGTGAGGTAGGTATCTGTACAGCTCAGAGAAACCCAAGTAGAGTGGTTTAACCAAAATAAGAGTTTTCTTTTCCTCACGTGACAAGAAGTTCAGAGAAGTAGCAGCCCAGGGTTGGTACAGCTGCTTGAGGAAGCCTCAAGAACTCAGGACTCTGCTCCACCTTTCCTGAGCATGCGGCTTCAATCCTCATTGTCACAAGATGGCTGCCTCTCCTCCAAGAAGAGCATTTGTGCCCCAGGCAAGAAGAAAGGCAAGGAAGTAAAAGGCAGGTGCCAGCTGAGTCTGTCCCTATATATAAGGAAAACAATAACTCTCCTGGAAGCCACCCTAGCAGGCTTCTGGTCACCTCTCATTGACAGGAACTGGCCATATGATCACTGGGTGCAAGGGAGCTTTTTAACTGGGACATTGGCTCTCCAAACAAGGTCAGGGTTCCACAGGTAGAATGAAGTGGGGAATGAAGGTAGAGGGGGAGCCGTGTCTGCCACAGGACAGCTATTCCTGTTGTACTGATGAGAAATAGCTTTGGAGAGATTGCAAGACCTACTCAAGCTCATGCACTTGGCCAGTGGAAGAGGCTGACTTAGCCTCCAGAAGCCTCACCTGCGCATCGGCTTATAAGGTCAGCAGGATCACAAAGAACCCCGTCAGCCTTCCTCCTCCGCCATTACATAGACACAGCCGAAATGCAAATGGCAGGAACTATTTATTGTTTGTGTCCCTTGGTAATCCCTCATTTATTTGACAGCAACATGGATGTAATTTGTGCTTCACCTGTTTTATCGATGGAGAAAGTTCAGGTGACTTAATCCAATGATTTGCTTAGTCTGTGGTGGAACTGGGAACAGAGCCAGCCTTCTGATGAGGTGAAGGGAGAGGAGCACTCGACCCTGCTGGAGGCACGACCCTGCTCCATGGAAGAAATCCCAGAAAAATCAAAGAAGTGGAACACCTGCAGGGTCAATAAACATGTCCATCACGAGTCTTTAATGCAGTTGACTCAAGAATTAAAAATTAAGTCCGGGGGCTGCTGGACATGGTTCTTTGATCACTCAGGGGGCAAGGAGGTGCCCCGGCAGAATGGCCTGGCGTGTTACTTGGTTCCCTCTGGGAATAACATACTGGGTGAAAGGAGGATGCTGCCATCCTTTTTGGTCATCTATACTTACGAGTTCATTGCTGTCTCCCCTTCGCCTTGCACTCTATATGTTAATAGCCTTGGATCCTACATCAGGTCAGAGAGTCACAAAACCCAAACACGAATCTACACTGGTTATGAAAACATAAAGGTGGACCCATGGCCCAAAACGCTGCTTGCTCTGCATTAGACTCCACTGCGTGCCTCAGTCCCTGACTGTCCCAGCCACCTCCAACCCCTTGCCTCTCTTTTGCCTCCTGACCTTTCTTTTCACCAGAACCTCCACCAGATTAGCTCCTGCTCATCCTTCCAGTCTCCATCTGGCTATCCCCAGTTCTCAGGAACAGGATTAGGATCCCTTCCAAAGGGCCCAAAGTCAGAATCAGCCACAGTGTGATTATATCATTTATCCCCTAAACTAGAACCTTTAAGAAGGACAGGTAATGCTATTAATAATGTCACAAGAACAATGCACATAAACAAGGACATGCACTTAATCCACTGATTTCAGAGATGTTAAAATGTGAGCATAAAAAAGGATACATCTCAGAATCAGTAAAATATGGCGTTTAACCTTTCACATTCTGTTTGGACAAGTGGAAAACGTGCCTTACATGGCCTCTGTGAGCATTCTGTCATTATTGTTTGTTTTGCGTTTTTGTTAAATGATAGAACCCAGAGTGGGTGAAAGGTCGGGGAAGCAACCACTTTGATGCACTGCCTGTAGGAGTGGAACTTGGGTCCCTGTATCTGGAAGGTATCTGACACTGCATCAAAGGCCTTGCAATCATCCATGCCCTTCCACTCAGCAATTCTCTCTCTGGGAATCTGTCCTATGGAGATAATCAAAGTCTTGCAAAAAGATTTTTTTATGTTCATGCATCATAGCATTAGTGAAAAGCAGGAAATAATTTAAATATTCAACCTATAAAATAAGTCAAATAAATGATGGTACAAACCTTTGCGTAGACTGCAAAGAGCCATTCGAAAATTATGTCGTGAAGTTGGCTTGATATCTTGTTAAACAGAAAAAGTTACAAATGTTAGTGATAATTTGTTTTTTCCTTTATGCTTTTTAATAATTTCCAATTAAAAATGTAAGCTTAAAATTACATTTTTGATGATGTTTCTGTGTTTCTGTTTTTCATCTGACTCTCAGAAAAGAGAGGTATTTTTGAAAAACATTCCTCCCAAGGCTGGGAGCTGGTTTGGGGTAAAAAAGCAATGTCTTCTCTGGCCAAACATGTTTTCTTTTTGGCATACAAAAATCAATTTTGTACATAAGATCATACTTTTATACTGTTCTTCTAAAGAGTTTGTTTTTAAGAGAAATAGTAGGTTTTCCTATTTGTCTTTTTTATGGAGCTGTACTAAACTGGCTTCAGAGCCACCTTAATAAATATCTAGAAAACCTGTGTGCACTTTCCAGCAGAAAAGCTGAGTCCCTCCAGACCTTAGGGCCCAAGATTCCAGCTGCCCTGCAGGATGACGCTGTCACATATGGTCAGTGGCAGCAACGAGAGCAGCTTTTGCAGTGCGGGTCCCAGTGCCTTAGCATCAAGCTTCTTAAACATCAGAGAATCTGTGCTGAACAGCACAGATCACAATTTAGGGTGAGTGTCTCTGTGTTTGAGCTATTTCCTGCTGTCTTTCCGCCCCACCCTTCTATATGCTGCTCCATAGTTCAGGGCTCAAGACTGTAAACTGTATTCGCAGTCTCCCTGCTGGCTGGCGCTCTGTTAGTCTCAGCCATCGGCGACATCAGCTGGAGATCAGATAGGAGGAAAAAGAGAGAGGCTGCCAGCTTCTGGTTCTCCTACTGTGACAGCAGCTGGTGGTGTTATTGTGGTGTCACGACAGGTGATTCCCAGTTCTACACTGGAGCCCGAACAGCCCTTTTCTGCAGTTCCGGCCCAGGTCTAGGAATACTCAGCATCTTCCCAGCACAGCAGCAGGTGCAGGCTCGTGGGCTCCAGGGTATGGGGCCCAGGATACCAGCTGCCCTGCAGGATGATGCTGTCACATTATGGTCAGTGGGGTCACCTCTGAGGGGTATAGTTTCTGGTCTCTGGGTATCACTCTTTCTTTTCCCCATTGCCCTTTTAGCCTTTCCAATGCCTTTCTAATCAAACTTCTGTATTAAATTCTCTCTGTTTGAAATACCTAGATGGTTTCTATTTTCTTGATTGGACCCTGAGTGATATACCATAATAGTTTAGATGATCAAATTCAAGGTGTTTATATTTTGACATTCTAGATACTGACCCTTCACTTCCAACACCCTTCCCAGAAGTTGGAAACCCTCCCTCCCCCATGCTCTGAATGCGCTTTGCTCTTTAGATGGGAGAAAACCTTGTTATGGCAGCTGTTTGGGCGCATCAGGGCCCGCAGGCCATGAAGTGTCTGGGTAGCTGTGTCCAGGATATAGCCATCTGTAGTCAGGACCCCTGTCTCCTCCTCAAGACCTGGACAGAAGAAACACCATTGACATCCGCAGGAAAGGTGCCTGAGGCACCACTGGGAGCTGCCACTGGGACATTACATTGAGTGAAGAAGGGAGGGGGTGTCCTCGGGGATGGAGAAAGAAAGAAAGGAGAAAAATGTGGAAGTCGAGGAGGTTTGAGCAGTGAGAATGGGAAATGAAGGAGCATCTATGTGGGACCCCCTGAAGGCCTAGTCTCCCTGACTAGGAAAGTTAGCTAAACAGATCCTCTGGGTCTATATGATTTGGGAGGCTTTGGAACTCCTCCGACAGGCATTGTTAAAATACCATCAGAGGTCACTTTGTATTTAGGATACAGAAAACTAGCAAAGCCGTATTTTACAAGGGGTAACGGCCCCTGGCGCCATCACACACACTCCGTTGACTCTGGTGGACTCCATCCCATTTCTCTCAGACTTAGAAGAAATCTCAAGCTGGAGAGATTGGTCAGTCCCTTTATTTTTCCCTCCTGCCCAGAGGGCAATGTGGGTCTCCTCCAGTATTGGGGGACAGAAAGGAGGGACCTGGGACAAAAGCTATGATTCAATATTGGGATAACCAAGGACCAGTCCCAGGCTTAAGCCATTTCTACATCCCAGCAGAATAGCATATGGTCGGCACTCAATAAATATTTATTGAATCAAATTTGGTCTGCACTTCTGTGCATGCCATCCCCTTTGCATCTTCTCTGCAAGTCTACCAACTGGAAAGCACTTTGCAATTCTGTTTCTGAGCCAACATACACACCATCATTTCTTTTAGAAACCTTCTGGGACTTGGATTAGTTTTGAGAAATCCACTAGCACTAGGCAGTCCTCTGAAAGGGTGTGAGGATAAAGAAAGACAGTCGGTGATCAATATATTTCTGCTGACTGGTGTGCAGCTCCGATGTTAACCAGGACCAAGCGAGCAGGTCTCATCAGATGTGTAATGGCAACGACGTGGCTCAATTCTTGGGCGAGACTAACTTGAAATCTCTTTAGAAGAAAGAGGGTCTGAGATGAGCTTCCCCTTCCGAGAAGTAAGTTGTTGGCAGGGCTTCCTCATTAAAGTTAAAAGCAAATGTCTGAGTCACACTTCCTGGCTTTCTGGCTCCCTCCTTTTGGTCTCCCACTTACTGCTGAAACATGTGCTGCTCCACTGGAAAACACTGCGGATAACACATTTGACACTAATGTAGACACTAATGATTTTAAGTTTCTCCAACCAAATCTGAAGATTTGTCTGTGATACAAATAAATATGTGCTGTGGGCTGTGATTTTTCCAGTTAGCTATTTGGAGTCCCACACACTTGTTTTCTCCTTTTTTTTTTTTTTCTAAAGCATAAAGCTTTTCACAAATGCGAGGTGTGTGTACCGGGCAAGAGGATGATGTGGGTACTAACTGAACCCCAGATTGATAAAATCCTGTGGGACTATGAATGTCATTGTCACTTTTCTCACAGGTAAATGGAGTGGAAACTTTCAGTTCTTGGTTTCATAGCACACATTTCAAAACAGTTTTGTAATTGATTTTCAATTTTTTTTAAGTGAAATAACACAGCAAGTCTGGCAATAAAAAGCATCAGTTCCTTCCTTCTCCCTTACAAACCTGCAGGTCCGCTTCCCAGAGGCATCCACTTGGTTCAGGTGTTTTCCTGGTACTCACCCTCCTACTTCTAAATAACATGATTAGGGTGCATTTTCTTGATTTATCAGCATTGGAAAGAATCTGTTGACTTCCTATTAGGTTAGATAAGGATTTAACACTCTTACTGACCACCACCCTCCTTTTCCATTTTACCCATTGTCCTAATATGCTCTTTCAGGAATTAAAGCAGTAGCCAGAGTTTACAGTATTATGACTACATAAATTATGACTACAGTATTATGACTACATAAATATTGATCACTGCTGAAGCAGGGAGGCACTTTCATCTTTTCATCTCTTGAACGAGTTTTTGTTTTTCCTGGAGTTAATCATTGCCTCAATTTTTTCTATTGACTTCATTTTCTATTTCTATTTTTTCCCTATATCTTCCAATGGATCTGTCAAGTGTCTACAAATAATATTTTCTAAATGACCAAGCATTTCAGATGCTTTATGACTTCCTAAAGACCTCTCTTCCACAGCTCTCTGTCCTTCTCCTTTATTCTGGACTGGGGGTGGAGTACATCCCACATTTTCCCTCATGATCCATCTGGGTTGTTTCTCTGGTTTGCTGGATCTAAAATTTTCCTCTTTTTTCCTCCCCTTTCTGTTTTCTCCCGTGTTGTGCTTAAGCACATCCTCCAGGAGCTTCCCCATACCAGTTGCTTGAGAAGCAAATTTTCTGAGATTGTATCCATCTAAAAAGATTTGCTTTCACATTAGATTGATAAGCTAGAAACATAGATTCTTTGATTCAAAATTATTTCTCCTCATACTTTTAAATTCATCATTTCTGTTATGTTCTTGAGAAGTTCAATGCCATTATGCAGCCCGATCCTTTGTGTGGGAACTATTTTTTCCCTCCCTGGAGCTTTCAGAATCTTTTCTTTATTCCTGATGTGTCTTGGTGTGGATCTCTTTTCTATTTCCTGAATAGATGATTTTTGTGCCCTTTCAAGTTCAATTTTCTTTTTTTTGTCTTTTGTTTTTTGGGGTTTTTTTGCTGAGGAAGATTCACCCTGAGCTAACATACATTGCCAATCCTTCTCTTTTTTTTGATGGAGGAAGATTAGTCCTGAGCTTACATCTGTGCCAATCTTCCTCTATTTTTCTTGTTTTTGTGTGTGGGACACTGCCACAGCATGGCTGATGAGTGGAGCAGGTCCACATGTGGAATCCAAACCCGCGAACCTGGGCCACCAGACCGTGCAGGACTTTAACTGCTGGGCCACTGGGCCAGGCCCTGAAAAATTTTTTAACAATGTTTATTTCATAATTTCCTTTTTTCACTTTTCTCTCATTTCTCTTTTTGGAATTCTGAATCAATTGTGTAACTTTCTTATCTTCTCTGGCCTATCATCCATATTTTTGACTTTTTGTTCTATTCTTCAGGAGAGTCCCTATACTTTATCCTCTAGCGCTGCTATTTAACTTTTTAAAATTTTAGTAACGTTTTTAATTTTCAAGGCTGCTTTCAAATTCTCTGTTGCTCCTGTCCCATGGTATTCTGTCCTTGTTTGTGTGTGTGTAAATACATTTTCTTCTCTTCCTAAGGGGATTAATTTAGTGAGTAAGTACATTCCTGCAGTGGGGGACAGGGCCTAGGGGTGACTTTCTCCACTCTGAGCATGGGCAGTGCTGGTGGACTGGCCAGTGTCAGTAGGGCGAGTGTGGTGGGAGTCAGGTGGCATTCAGACCTGGCCTTGCCCCCAGTGCCAGGATCAGGAGTCTGTTCTTTGAGGCTGTGCAGATTCTCTAGAGAAGAACCTTCCAGTTTCCTGCCTGGAGTAGAGGTGCCTACATGTCCACATTTGGGGACAAGATAAGGACACAACAGGAGGTCCCACTCAGGATGCCGACTTTTGTGTTATCTGCCTGCTGTGAGCTCACCTCCGCTGTGCCCATGCCCATGAGTCTGAAAGGTTCAAAGGGAATCTTTCTTTCCAGAAAAGAAATCTCTCATCTCCTGTGGGTGACGATGGGTGAGGCCCAGGGTCCATCCACTCTGCGTATAGACAGAGCTAGAGTTGTACCCCTGCTTGCCCTCCAACTTCTGCAGTTGTGGTGTTTGAAGACTCTAGACTTTTCCAGAACTCTGCAGGGTGGGCTGTCTCATTCCTTCTCAGCATGTGGGATGTGACTGCCTCCACGTACAGAGTCAGAGACATGTCTCCAAATGCTTTCTCCTCCCAAAGATTTCTAGAAATCTCTTGGCTACGTCTTTTTGCTTCTTGTTCTTTCTGTCTAAAACAAATCTAGTTTTATTCCTTTGCTGTCATTTTACGGAAGTTTCAAGAGGGGGAAAAGAGAAATACTTCTCTAAAATGTTTGCCACTCATGTTAACTCACCAGTCATTGGGGAAATGCGAATCAAAGTCACAATGAGATACCACTTCACACCCACTAGGATGGAGATGTATAGAAAATGACAAGTGTTGGCGAGGACGTGGAGAAATTGGAGCCCTCATGCATTGCTGGTTCTAGTGGGACATGTAAAATGGTGTGGCATTTTCCCTCAACAGAAAAAAGAAAAATCTAGGCTCTGACTGTTGATCATCCATCCATCCACTCAGTCATCCCTTCATTTGTCAAGAAGTGTTTATTGAGCACCTACTATGTGCCACACAGAGTGTTTTAGATACTGAGATTCAGTTGGGAGCAAAAACAGAGCCAGTCCGTGTGCTCATGTGATTTTCAGTCAAGATGAGGCAATGGACCCTAAGTAAAGGTGCACAAATATGGAATTATAACTGTGATAAGTGCTGCAAAGGCAAAGCACCATGCTGCCACAGGAGAGGGTGATAGGAACACCCTGCGGGGCTTTGTGGGGACTGGGAAGGCTTCTCTGAGCAGTGACTTTTGAACTGAAATGCGAAGTTTGAGTAGGAACTCATGGAGGTGATGAGGATGTGGGAGGTGGAAGAGAATGTTCTGGACAGGAGTGTAGACCCCAAGGAAAGAGTGCATGGAGAGTGTTTGAGGAACTCCAAGCAGACATGGTGGCTGCTTCTTCGAAAGCACAACTCAGAGAGGAGTGGTTGAGGCTGAAGGGGTGACCCAGGGCAGAGAGATCCTTGAGGCCGTAGTGGTGATTTTTGTCTTTATTTGGGGGTAATAGCAGGTCATGGGATGGTTTGAAGCAAAGAAGAGATAGGAGCCAAGTTTTTTTGTTTGGAAAACTACCTTGGGCTTCTGCATGCAGAAAAGGTTGACGGGGAGCAGGCATCAGTGAGCAGTAACTGTTGGAGTGATCCGAGTGGGAAAGCCAGCAGGCGGGCAAAAGCTTGCAGTGGAGATGGAGGGAAGCGGCCCCGTGGTGTGTTAACGGGCTCTAGCAATGGATGGGATATGAGGGCAAGGGGGGAGTCCAGAGTAAGTGTTGGTGCCATTTGGGGAAATCTGTGGAAGAAAGTTCATGGGGGAGCGGGGAGAGCACAAGTTTGGTCCTTGACATGTGGTGTGTGAGGTGCTTTGAGCCATGGGAGAGGAGGTGCTGAGGACGGTGGGGCAACGGGATAGAGGGGCCAGACATGGAGGCAAAGCGGGTAGAGGTGAATATTTGGATGTCACGGCCACATCGACAGTTGGCATTTGCTTCCAGTGCACCTGTCACATGCCTCAACAAGGACAAGGTGACAACGATTTAAACAACAGGCAGAAACCTCAACCCAAATCTACTTTCCTCAATTGAAATCAGTACACATGCTGACAGCACCCTGCCTGCCAGATTCCGTCCTGGAGGCTGAGAGGGAGGTAAGGAGTGCAGGACCGACACTCCAGCCAGAGAAACAGGCGAGAGGAACCCAAGTAATACGGAAGCCAAGGAGCAGAGCACCGAGAGCCGCCCTGTCTGTGAGTCAGCACGCGGCGAGAGTGCGGAGCGCGGAGGAGAAACCTGAGCCTCGGGATTTTCCTGAAAGGCTGGAAATGCTAACGCCCCAGCGTCCACCCTCCTGCCTCAACAGGAAGTCTGTGGCCTTATTTCCATCACCACTCCTCTCACTGCACAAAACGGCAGAAGTCTGTCTTCTGTCCTGACACCCCTGCAAACAGCCAGCGCTCTCGCTCCGGCAGGCCCCTCTCCACTCCTCCCTCCCTCCCTCTGTGTCTCATTCTCTCTCTTCCTGCACGGCCAGGCATCCAGAAGCAGAGGTCTTCACTTCCTCTGTCCAGGAGGGAGCAGGACCCCCAGAAGGTGAAAGTCACACACTCTTGAAGAGCATGTAATCCAGCTCTTCGTTAAAGTGGGGAAGAGGGGAGCCCCAGGAGGGGTCAGTCGAAGCCCTCTCAGCACACACACCCAGACCACAGTTCTGGGCATCTGGACACTCCTATGACCTTCTGCAACTTCTCTCTAAGGTCACCAGTGTCCCCGTGGCCACCTCAGAGCTCCCCCAGGGTTCCATGACACTGGATTTTCCTGCTTATCCTCCCACCTCCTTGACTTCTCCTCTTATGTCTAAGGTCAACCTTCAGGCCAATACCCAAATATTGCTGTCCTTGGCCCTTCTCTGTTCCCACGTGAGCCTTCCCTGGGCAGTGTGCTAGTGTGGGTAGAGCATGACGTCCTAGTCCAATGACCCACTCCTCAGGGAAAGTCTCCATTTCCTCCTCTGAGCTCACAGGGTTGGACTGAGGATTAAATGAGATAGCATCTGATGGCAAATACTGACAAAAGTGACAACAAATTTAACATCTCTTAAACTAAACTACTTATCTTTTCTTAACCTGCAGATATAAATGGAACTAACAAACTGGAGTGATTTCAGACTTCATAACCCTTGGAAACATCTCTCAAAGTTATGACTCTATCAATTAGGAATGTTTTCAGAATATATAATAGAAATCTCAATTTACAGGGGGCTTATTAGATGCAATTAATTTTTTCTTATATAACAAAAAGATCAGAGGTAGGTGGTTGTAATAATTGGTTCAGCTCAAGCAATTGTGGACCCGGGTTCTGTCTTTCTGTTCTGCCATCCTTATCGCGTTGGCTTTTTCCCCTTGGGTTGAAAAGGATTCCCCTCATGGGCACAGTATGGCTGCCACAGCTCCAAGCATCACACCTACATCCAAGGCAAAGCTGAAGAAGGAAGGGGCAGTGCAAACAACATCTGTCTTTTCAGTAGGAAAATCAGAATCCTTCCCAATAGTCTCCAAGAGACTTCTGCTTACATCCTATTGATCAGAACTCTGTCATGTGGTTTTCTGTAGCTGTAAAATATTCAGATTCTACCACCTGTATACTGGAAACTGGCAGGGGAGAAGAGAATTAGGATTGGTGTTGGGTTATCCAACCAGCAGCATCTGCTGTTGCCTCTTTTTCTTTGTCTAACATATAGAAAGGATCGTGAAAGCATACCTATATGTGGATGATAGATTGATCCAATAAATCAACATATATCATGCATATATAAATACATATGTTTATCTTTACATGCATGTGGGTGTATATATATGCACATAAATAATATATAATAATTATATATAATATATATAATAAGGTCAGTGAGTTGACGTTTCCACTTTACATTTATTTATCTATCTTTTTTTTTTTTTTTTTTGGTGAGGAAGATTGTCGCTGAGCTAACGTCTGTGCCAATCTTCCTCTACTTTGCATGTGGGATGCCACCACAGCATGGTCTGATGAACAGCGTGCAGGTCTGTGCCTGGGCTCCAAACGGGCAAACCCAGGGCTGCCCAAGTGGAGTGTGCAACTTAACAACTATGCCACTGGGCTGGCCTGTACATTTATTTTTTAAGAAAAAAAACTATTTTAAGAAAAAAGGAACAAAAATATTTTTATTTTTAAGAAAAGAGTATTTTCCCTGAGGGCATGTGTATCCCCAGATTTTGTGGCACTAACTTGAATTCCTACAAACTGGCAATGCAGGTGTTATTGACCCATTTCATGGCTAGGGACTAGCGAGGCACTGTTGCTTAGCCACGGAGAGCAAGGTTTGGCCTTACACCTCTTTGATTTCAAAGCCAGAGGGAGGTAGCAACCGGGACAAAGATTTCCCAGAGGAGAATGTGCAACCCTGCAGAGAGCTCCTGGAACTCCTCAGAGAACTCGCCCCACCCAGCGGTAGGAGAGATGCTGTGAAATCAGGATGCCAGTTGGTTCACTGCAAATTGTGGTCCCACTGAGTGGAGACTCAGAGCAAGAATCTTCCTTCCCTGCTGGGCGCCAGCCTCTCTCTGGAGAGTTGTCCCAGGCCCTTGGATTTCTCTGAGTCCTTGAGCGTAGGGTGTGTCTCATCCAAGGCACATTGGAAGCTTTTTATCTCTGGTGGGAAATAGCTGCTCCCCTGCCGTCCAGAACCAGTGAGCTGAGGCCTGACCCTCAGGTAACTCAGTACCAACCCAAAGGCCCCAGATTGACATCTAAGCCCCAGGTGTGATGCTGGATTGGGCCCTGAATTGGGTGGAATAAACATTGCTATAAAGGATGGTATTGGGGCTGTTAGCAATTGTAACAACATTAATTTCCCAAATTTTATCCTTGAACTGTGGTTATGTAAGAAAACATCCTTTTTCTTAGGAAGTCCATGTAAAGTATTTAGGGATTTAGGGTCTTGGTCCATGCAATTTACTGTCAGATGTTCAGCAAAAATAAAAATGGGAATAAATAATATGTATATTTCATATGACTCAACCTTATAAATTGAAAGAAAGAAAAAAAAAGAGATAAAGCAAAAATGGCAAAATGTGAACAATAGGTGATTCTATGCCAAAGACATGTTGGAGTCCAGTGAAATAGTCTTGCAACTTTCCAGTAGGTCTGAGATTTTTTCCTAAATAAAAGTGTTGGTTTTTTAAGGCTCTAAGGGGAGAGACCGTGCTGGTTTGATGCGGTGGCACACAGGTAGTGAGAGGGTGACGCGGTGGCCATAATGTTCAAGCTCTGCATAGCTGTGGCCTCTCCTTCTCCACAAAGCATGTCTCCAAGCAGATACTTGGATCGCGTCCAGATCATCTCAAAATCACCCGCGAGGTTCTCAAAACCTGCCTGTCTCAAAAGTATTGCTAATGGGCTCATCTACTAGAAGTTTCCTTGACATTTGACTTACAACTTTCCCTTTCCCAGTTTGCTTTGAAAGACTAAGTGGTTTTCCAAGCTTGGCAGAGTCCAAGTGGCGTTTCAAGGCAGAGTCTTTAACGTAGAGCCCCCTGGCCTTGCACTTTGCATCTGAAACTTCCATTACGTTTCTCAAGCTTCCTTCCTAGGAGCTGCTCCACCTATACTACCATTAATATTACATATCTTGGCAAAGGATCTCAGAGTAAGTGCTTCTAGACGTTGGCACATCGGGGGGGTCTCCCCTTAGGCCTTCCTCCAGAGTGCATCTTCCTGAGCTAAACCGACAACACTGAGAAGGGGTTCACTCAGCTAGAGCTCTAGGACCCATCAGCCCAACTGGGGGGAAGCCACAATTCCCAGAGGCTGTGGCTGCCCCTATTTGTGGAGGGGTCTGGGGAGAGTGAAGTCACCAGAACCAGGAAGGAGAGAGAGTCTCGTAGAGCATGCGGCTCTGAGAGGAGCTGTGACCTTCAGGGAGGGTCAAGGCCAGCCAGAGACACCCTCACTGAGAGGGAACCAGGGAACGAACGCCCTGACCTCACACACCCCGCCCCCCGAACTCCTGCAGGGGCTCCCCTGCCAAACCCAACAAGAAGCTGGCGGGCGAAGAGTACGTGGAGGCAAGGACACGCCGGCCAGCCTCTAGAGCTCAGAATGTGCATCCGGAGGGGCAGTGGGAACAGATCTGGCGTGGTCCATTTCCTCATCCTTAAAATGGAAATAAGGTTGTTGTCGGGATTAAATGAGACGATATAAGTGGACAGCCTAACTCAGTGCCTGTTAGTTTTATTAAGTTCTGAAAAGGAAGGCTCTATGGGAGGGCTCTTCCAGGGGGGACCTCTGCGCTTTCGCTTTGCTTCGCCAGGAAGGAGAGGGCTCAAGAAAACCCCACTAGTGTTGCTAATGTTGCTAGTTGAAATACTTGCTGATTTCAAAACTTACCACAAAGCTACAGTAATCAAGACAGTAAGGTATTGAAGGAAGGATAGATATAGCTCAATGGGATAGAATTAAGAGTCCAGAAATAGACCTTTATGTTTTTTAGTCAATTGATTTCAACAAAGGTGCCAAGACAATTCACTGGGGGCAAGAATAGTCTTTTCAATAAATGGTGCTGAGACAACTCGATATCCACATGCAAAAGAATGAATTTGGACCCTTGTCTCATACTATATACAGAAATTAACCCAAAATGAATCTAAGAGTTAAAACTATAAACTCTAAGAAGAAAACATAGGTGTAAATCTTCATCACCTTGAATTAGGCAATGATTTCTTAGAAATAACATTTAAAGCACAAGCAAGCAAAGAAAAAGTATATTAATTTGACTTCATCAAAATTTAAAACTTTTGTGTTTCAAAGAACACCATCAGGAAATTGAAAAGATGACCCAGAATGGGAAAATATTTTTGTAAATTATATATCAAAAGCAGACTTGCATCCAGAATATATAAAGAATTCTTACAACTCAACAAAAAACAGATAACCCACTTTAAAAGTGAGCAAAGAATTTGAATAGACATTTCTACACAGCAAATATATAGTCAATAAAAAACACATGGAAAGATGTTCAACACCGTTAGTCATTAGGAAACGGAAATCAAAACCACAATGGGACACCACTTCACCCCCACCATCATGGCCAGAATCAAAAAGATGGACAGTATCAAGTGTTGACAACCATGTGGAGAAATTGGAACTCTTACCCCCTGCTGATGGGAACGTAAAATGGTACAGATTCCGTGGGGAAAAGTTCAGCAATTCCTCACAAAGTTTAGCATAGAATCACCACATGACACAGCAATTCCACTCCTGGGTATACACCCAAGAGAATTGAAAACATATGTTCACACAAAAATTTGTACACAAATAGTCATAGCCTCATTATTCATAATAGCCAAAAAGTAGAAACAACCAAATGTCCATCAATTGACAAACTGATAAGTAAAATGTGGTCTATCCATCCGGTGGAATATTTCTTAGGGTTTAAAAGAAGCAAAGCACTAATACACACTACAACATAGATGAACCATGAAAACATCATGCTAAGTGAAAGAAGCCAGACACAAAAGGCCACATATTATAAGATTCCATTTATATGAAATGTCAAGAACAGGCAAATGTATAGAGACAAAAAGTAGATTAGTGGTTGTCAGAGGATGGAGGGAGGAGTGAGTTCTAATGGGTACAGGGCTTCCTTCTGGGGGGATGAAAATGATCTGAAATTAGGTAGTGATGATGCTTGTGCAACCTTGTAAATATACTAAAAACTACTGAATTGCACACTTCAAAATGGTGACCTTTATGGCATGGGAATTCTATCTCAATAAAAACATTTTTTTGAAAACCCAATGGACAAGTTGATTTGGGGAAGCGAGACTTAGTAGATAGAAATATAGAGCTGAGATAACCATCCAGAAACTTCACAGAGAGAAGAAGGGATGGAAAATATGAAAGAAAAGTTAAGAGACATGAACAAAGGCGTGAGGAGGACCAACTTCTCTAAGGAGAATGCAGAGCAAATGGAGAAAAGCCACACTCAAAGATGTAAAGAATGAAAGGACATGAGCTCTTAGATTGAAATTTATATCTCAAACAGATTAAATAAAAATAAATTCACATCTTGTTATAACATAAAGAAAGGGTAGTGCATCAAATGCAAATAGAATATCCTAAAAGCTACTAGGGAGAAAAAAAAGATTGCAATCCATATGATGGTGGTTGTTGTGGAAGCAGACTTCTTAGGAGCAGCTACAGATGCCCAAAGACAAAGGAATACCTTCAAAATGCTGAAGGAAAAGAACTCCCCATCAGAATTCTCTCCCAGCTAAACTGTTCACTCAAGAGTGCCAGCAAGATCATAGACGCGTGCTGAGAGAACAACCAAAGCATGTGCCTCAGCAGGAAAACAAAAGTGAGTCTGGAATAGTGGGATGGAAGAACCATTGAGGAGCACAGAAACTGGTTAAATGTTCGCAAATCTAGACAAGTGTTTGCAAACTTGACCTGTTTGTGATCCCTGTCGGGTGATGAACTGCTCCACTCTACTCACACTTGCAATAAGAATTTGAGTATAGTTTTCATTGATTTTCTTTGTGGCCCATATATGTTATGAGACCTACAGTTTTGCAAACAACATTGGTTTCTTTCTTCCTCAGTTTTGGACAGAGTATCTCCCAAAAGCCCCTGAGTTTCATGAGAATGGAAATTGTGTCCACCTTACTCACTTCTGCCTCCCCCATTCCTGGGTCTGGAACTTAGTATATGTGCCATCATTTTTGTTGAAGGAACAAATGAACTTGATCAATATGTACAATCTTGAGTTTGTTTGTGCATTTTTAAAATGAACTCTGTCTCCCTTCTCCTACTCTCCTGGCTTCCTCGCTCTGCAAGCTCTGACTCCCCGAGCCTGCCTGCCCCCTCTGTGGATAGGCCACCCCCATGCCGGGGTTCCTGGCTGCTCCCCCTGTGGACGCCCTCCCACCCGGCCTGTGCTGTGACACTCCTCTGGGCTGTCCTGGTTTCCTCGGGCGTGGATGCCTGCTTGCTCTGCCCCCGCTAACAGCTTTAGGAGACATTGTTCAGGAAGGGAAGGGGAAAACAGGGGGGAAAAAAGTGAAAGGAGAAGAGGAAGAAGACAAGCTGTATTTTGTTTTTTAATCAATCCTGTGCCTGTCGCAAAAACTCTTTTTCGGCTTGAATCACAATCTGTTTTATCGCTGCAGTTCCCTCTGTCTGGAATTGCCCCTGCCCTCGCCTTTTGAAATTCTAGTCATTCTTCAACACAGAGGACAAGTGTCTCTCTGTGGAGCCTTCTCTGATCACACACATGCACATGCAGACACATACACACCCACATCAGACACATACACACATGCACACAAGCAGAAAGCTGTTCACGAGCTCTCCTGGGTCCCCAGAGCCCTGTGCACACGCTTCTGTCACAACACTTGGGAAATGATGTGACAGGTGACTGGTTATAGTCTATCAGCCGCCACTAGATTGTGAGTTCTGAAAAGGCAGGAGTCTCTTGTGTGAGCACAAGGCTGGCGCACAGCGAGTGGTGCTGAGTGAACCACCCGGCTGCCTCGGCAGGGACGAGCAATCTTAGTGTCGGAGAGCCGCTGGTGGAGTTTTGGGTACTACTTGGATAGTAGGTGGTTTGGTTTGGTTTTGTTTTGAACTTAAACTGAGCTGGATGGTTTACAGGTAACAGCCGTGTTAATTCTGGACTCAGATATGTTCTACAGGCCAGTAGGGCGCTCATTTAACCCAGTCTTAGGGCAACTACCGACAACCACCAGAAATGCGCCCCCAGCGTTCTCACGTGCGCTCCAGCACTCAGCAGCAGACCAATCACTATGGCTCATTGGTAAAAATCTGTGCATTTTCAGCCTCCATTAGATGACAAATAAATTAACATGACAAGATTTTCAATTCAGAAAACAATGCCAAAATATAAAGAACTGCATTAAAAAATCCCAATGCAATTAAAAAGGAAGAATCCAACACAGCCTATAGGAATCCTCCTAACCCTGCATTCCCAGGGAGAAAAGATCCCCAAGTGTTCGACACTGGGGCTAATTTAAATCTCTATCCTGTAATTTTAAATCCAGAGGCTCAGGTTGCCTTGGCATTCATTGCATAGCAGGCTCAGAGAACTTGGCGTCTTTTGACATTTGTGTTTAGTTTCACAGTGAAGTATACCCACCAGAAGCAGCCCCGCCGCCCTCTTTCATTTTCCTCTTCTCCCTCCTTTCCTTCCCTTCCCCTCGCCCTTTCTCAGACAGCAGTGGGCTACACGGATCTGGCTCTGTTCCAAGTTTCGCTGAACATCTGGAACAATTTTTCTATTGTTCTTGATCTGAGTTTGAAAAACCACAAATAACTTTGCCAAGCACCATTTCCCCTTAATTTTTAAACCTACCTAGATTTCAGATGTATTTATTTCTCATGCTTCTGCTTCATGTATACCTTACTCATCAAAGAGCACTTTTTTTTTTTTTTTTTCCCCATTTTTTTATGAGCCATTTGCTACCCAAGATGCTCGGGCAATCTTTGCAGTCTTTGTCAGCATCTTTCAACCTTTTTTTCTTCCAGGAAGGCGGATCGTTGACAGGATAAAGGAATAGGCATCGGGAACACACAGCTCTCTCACCCTCTCCCCACGACACTCCTCCAGAAAAGCTGATGAGCAGTTCAGAATCCTGAAACCACGTGGGGAATGAATCTGCCCGCTTGGTAAGAGGCCCCCGGACACACAACAGAGGATAATTAGTGCACTGTGGTAGTGTATGCAGAAAAACCAGAGTGTTTAAGTAAAAAGATTTTTGTACATGTGATAAAAGTATACATCTCAAACATTCTCACTGAGTGACTTTTTAAAACTGTTTTTGTCGTGGTAAAATATGCATAACATAAAATTTCCCATTTTAGCCATTCCTAAGTGTACAATTCAGTGACATTAAGTACATTCACATCATTGTGCAACCATCACCACTCTCCAAACTTTTCATTGTCCCAAATTGAAACTCTGGACACATCAAACAATAACTCCCCAGCCCCTGGGAAGCATTCTTCTAGTTTCTGTCTCTATGAATTTGACTCTTCCAAGTACCTCAAATGAGTGGGATCATATGATATTTGTCCTTTTGTATCTGGCTTATTTTACTTAGCATAATTTCAAGTTTCAACCTTGTTTTAGAACTTCATTCCTTTTTAAGGCTGAATAGTATTCCACTGTGCGTCTATGGCACATTTTGTTTACCCATTTATCCGTCAATGGACATTTGGGTTGTTTACACCTTTTCTCTACTATAAATAACATGCTGTGAACATTGGTGCACAAGTATCTGTTCAAGTCCCAGCTTTCAGTTCTTTCGGGTGTGTATCTGGGAGTGGAATTGCTGGGCTGTATGACAATTCTACTTTTCATTTTTTGAGGAACCACCACACTGTTTTCCATAGCAGCTGCACCATTTTACATTTCTACCAGCAATGCTGAATGATTTTTTTTAATGCCTAGATTATTAACGCCAATGTAACCCACCCAACAAGGATATAATGGATGATCTACTTGGTCAGGAGAGGGGACAAGGGCTAAGGTGGCTGCTGCATTTCCCTTGTATGCAGAACATTCGTCATCAAAGAAATAGCCCTATCAGTGAAAATAGGATTTGAGGTTTCAGAAAGCTTTAGAGAAACTAAGGAATCCATTAAATTTTCAGCAAGTATGAATTTATGGGCACCCAGAGCCCTCTTTCTAATACACTCTCTTGTCAGACAGTTATTCACAGCCAAACACAGAGGTGTTCTGGCTTGATTGTATTTTTATTATATTTGTATATCCAGCAATCATATCCCAACCAAATTCCCCTGTTTGGGACTCTGCTGTCTGCCAGCTCAGCCACCTGGTGAACTTCTGTACCCAGTTAGGAAGCATCTCATTCCTCAAACAGCAAGTAGCGCTTGGCCTCACACCAGGCTCTCGTCCAGGTTTTCCCGGTGCTCCTCACCTGTGGGAGGGGCCGTGCTAGTGCCCTGCCCTCCAGCAGCCCCCGGGTTGGCCCAGGCTCTCGTCCAGGTTTTCCCGCTGCTCCTCACCTGTGGGAGGGGCCGTGCTAGTGCCCTGCCCTCCAGCAGCCCCCGGGTTGGCCCACGTGATCGTTGTCTCTGACCTGGACCCTCATCAGTGGGACCAGCTGACAAGTGGGAAGAGCTCACCAAACTTCCTGGTAAAGCTTCGCATGGGTTTGCTAAGCAAAGCCCACACAGAGGCCGTGCTGTACAAGGTCATCGCTGCATCCGGCCCTTTGGTTCTCTCCATCCTCGCTACTGACCCCATATCATACCTCACGGCCAGCCAGCTTCTCTGGCCCAGGAACAGACTTCTGTATGATCAGGGTCAGAGAGGGTGTAGGAAGTGTCCTATAGCAGAGAGAGCCTCTGGGAGGGACCCCACACAGTCAAACAGTGTGTGAACCAGGGACAAGCCCCAGTCACGTTGCATGACATCAGAGTGTCCCTGATCCATACGCCATTTGGCTGCACTGGTGACCTGCACAGGGCCTGCCGAAAATATGATGGACTCCCCTCCTCAGGAATGCGGAGTTCTAGTTTTGATTAGTTTTTCTCATGAGGGGAGTCGGGGGAAAGCTTGTGTAACCACAGACAGATGAACCTTGCAGACTGTAAACGGGGCCAGGGTGGCCCATTTCAAAGGCATTGAGGAGGAAGCCAAGAAAACAAAGAGGCAATTTCCTACGGCCACATCACAGCAATGCTGGGCAGGTTGCATCTAAACGATTGCAAGGAGCTTGGAAAACTCCAGGCCACAGGCAAACCACAGCCACGAATAATTACACCCCCACAGTCTCAGGGCGGGGAGGAGTTCCCACGGTCTCAGGACGAGAGCTCTCAGCTCAGCGTGTGGTCCCCAAGCAAGGCCAGAAACTCAGGGTGGAGGGGGATGACTGGAAACTAGATAGGACCCTGGGAGAAAGGGGACAGTCAGTCAGGAACTGAACAGCATCACGAGTATCAGGAGAGGCTGGCAACCAGATGACAGGCAGAAACACCTGGGAGACCTGGTCAGGGCCACTCGTGGTATATTGGAAAGAGCAATACTTTGGGGTTAGCCAGACGTAGGTTCAAATTCTAGCTCTGTGACTGTCTTCTTTTGAGATGCCCCACACACAGACTCTGAGATGAGGCAGGTAGTCAATTTGAGAGATGACCCCAAGAAACACTACTTGGGGTGGGGAAGTGAGGGAAGGCACAGATCCAGTGAGTCATCCAGCAGTTAGCACTGTGAGAAATGAGGCGCAGAGTTGTTCCCAACCTGAGGTGAGGGAACTGGGGTATGTGTCCACCAACACCCTTCCATCATCATCAGAGTTATGAACTCTTTGGCACTTCAGCTTGTCCTCTGTGTCTTGGAGGGGGCTGGTGCTTAGGCAGAAACTTCAGGGGGTTGCCATAGGCAGTTTTCAGTGTGGAAAGGTAAGTGTTGAGGGCATATGGGTGGGCTCCAATAGCATCTCATACACCCACCTACTAGCCCTGTAACCTTGGGAAACTCGTGTCACATCTCTAAGCTTTGGTCTCCTAACATGTAAAGTACAGTCAAAACGCACCTTCTTCTGAGGAAAGTGGGTCCTGTTCAATGGGAGGCCCTTTGTTCTGCCAACAGCCCCACAGATTTGGTTTAGCTCCTCGGGTGTGCAGGCAGCAGTGTCCAGGCTGGCCTGCTCTGCAGTGTGGAGGGAGGAGAGCAGAGAGCTCCCAGGGCCGTCTGGAGGGATCGGGCAGGTGTGGGAGCAGGGGTGAAAGGAAGAGGGAGGGGAAGCCAGAGAGAGGGCGAGGGCATGTGATTCCTGCAACCCAGAAGTCTGCAGTGAAGTCTGCAAAACTGGAGGGGAGCTCCGTGGGAGTGGATCTGCTGGAATCGGTGCAGGGGCTGCGTTATGTGACCGGGCCGATGCCGAGGACAATAAGGACAGCAAGTCTGGACGGTGAGCCAAGAGCAGAGGAAGACTGAATGCTCCTAGGAACAGTGTTGATTCTGGGTCGGGCTGTGGCTCTCTCTAGGCTGTGGAATTGATGGAGCCCAATTCCCCCAAAAGCCGCCTCTGAGATAAGGGCTTGGATGCATGTGGTTTGCTTGGGGAGGTGATCCCGGGACGGGACTGTGGCAATGAGGAACTGTGGAGAACGCACCTTAGGGCTGTCCCACAAGGGAAGAAAGCTGGCTGTATCTGCAGCTCCCCCAGCTGAGACGAGAACTACCCTTTGGGTGTGAAATCCCGGCATTTGCAGGCTGCCATGCCCAGGCTGAGCAAATTCCTGTGCTGCCAGGGAAGGCCTCAGGCAGGGAGGAGCACGCAGGCCCTGGGAGCGGCAGCTGTCACAGAGGGGCGGCCCCTGGCAGCATGTGAAGTCTGAGGTGGGCAGGGAAACACGGCAGCTTCTGCTACCCCTCCTGGAGCTCTGGGGGCAAGGTCATCTCAAACATAATGATCCCTCCAGACAGTGAATGTGTCCGCAGCTCGTGGCTATCAGTGACCGGTGAGGCTGTAGCCCCCCGTGAGCCCAAAGAGTTCAAGCATTCCAGAAGGGGCTGCGTGGAAGTCTGGTCATCATGGGAAGGGGGTTGCAGCCCCCCAGACAGGGGCAGGGAAGACCAGCAGGGATTCCTGATCCTTTTCTTTAGTTATTTTTAAAGAAAAAAACATTGAATTCAGGGGGAAAAAACAGTGAGGGACCATATGAGTTAGGATTCAGTCAGTCTGTGAGGAATAAGAGCCTCAAAACCTCATGGCTCAGAAGAAAGAGATGATTATTACTCTCTCAGGTCAAAGGCTGGAGCTTTCTACTTGGGGCCAAGGTGGCGAGCTCTGCCACAGAGTCTGCAGGGACCCAGGCTCCTTCCAGCTCTGTGCATGCCGCCCCAGTGTAGTCCAAGCTAGTGACCCTCACACCCCATCCCAGCTGCAATATGGAGGAGGGGGCCAAGAGAAAAGGGAGGACAAAGGGCACGCATGAGCTGTTTTGAAGGAAGATTTCCAGAAATTGCCATGCCACACTTCTAGTTAGGTCCTGTTGGCTCAGTCTGAATCCCGTGACCACTCCCATCTTCAGGAGAGGCTGGAAACTGTAGTCTGTTTCTGTGTGACCATGTGCCCAGCTAGAAATCCTACTCCTGAGGAAGAAGGGGAGAATGGATGTTGAATTCAAGCAGCTGCCTGGGCTGCAGCAAACTTGCTGACCACCTTTCAATTGAGGATACTTAGCCAAAGGTGGTTAATTTCATGTGGAGAACATAAAGTGTATCCCGTGTATGTGCCGAGCAATAAACTACCTTTCAACCCACTCACGTGTCCCTCCATCTCCCACGATGGGCTTGCCCTTGCAGCTGATGCTGTTGATGCCCCACCCCATGCCCTCTGCCCTCCTGAGCTCACCTGCAGCTATGGGGGACAGTTCCCGCATGACGCCTGTCACCCCGGTGCCCACATGCCTCCTTCTCTCTAGCTGAGACTTTGCCCAGCACCACAAGTAGGCACAACAGAAGCTTGCAGGAACAGCCCTCAGAAGAGGGGCTGAAGGGCAGTGGGTTTGCGCCCCAGGCTCCCAGCCCGCAGTGGGAGAAGCCCAGGGATGTTCAGTGTGGTTTCCCAGCAGGATTGAGCCCCGCGGTTATCACACCCATTGCGGTATTCCTCCATCCCTGTCTCATTCACCCCACTCCCTTACCCAGACAAACTCCCTGCACCCCGTCCCCATCTCAGGGTTGGCTTTGGGGGGAGCCCAAATGAAGACACCTTTGGATGCCTTCCCTGTGGTCCCTCAGATAGTTAACGGCTAAATCAGAATTCAAACTCAGATCTCTAGACTTTTAGGCCAAGTGCTCTTTCCGTAGTTGCCAAAGCAAGAACATGGGAACATTTTTTAAAGCATTCCTTTGTCAACAACAATCCTAAAATTGTTGACCTGATTTCTGAATCAAATCCTGGGCCCGAAAAGAGTGAATGAAGTAGATTAAAATGCAATAAAGGCTCAGTCCATGTATTAAAGATAATAACCAGGACTGGTTTTGCTAATGAATGGAGCCTGTGCCTCCTCCTGCCCCAGCAATTCTGGGAGCGGCTGTTTGATTTGGCTTATTGTTTTGTCTTTATTAGGATGCTGTGCACAGTGGCGGGAGCTGCTGGGCTGAGAGGGCCGAGGCTCCACTCGGGTGCACACGAGACACGGTCCACTAGAAGACCAGGACAGAGAGACATACTTTGGGGAACTGCCAAGAGTCATCTATGACCTCAAGGTCATCAGCTGACCCTCTGGCACAGGGGGTGGGCACAGCCAACCTCCCACAGCCAAATGCTGCCATCCGTTCCCTGTCAGACACATGCACAGGGAAACTGAGGCAAATGACTGCGAACGTGCTGGGAATCTGGGATAGGGGTTCCTGTACAGGAAGAGGACAGAAGGGGGTGATAATCAGGTGGGGCCAGATGGAGAGCCTGGTAAAGCATGGCCCTTGTCCAGAGCAGGCTCCCCCTTAGCGCTTGCATCCCTTGCTCCGCATTACTGCTCATGGGCTCAGCTTACACTCTTGCCCCAATCAGATTTGGTGTCTCTGGCATTAATAATACTAATATTATTAATCATAATTTTATTATAAGCATAATAATATCGACAGCATCAACTGCTTCTGCTTTCTTTGTCTGTGTTTATATGACAACTGCTTTACTTTTAATATTCCCTTTAAGCCTGACAACAATCCCCATTTTGCAGATGAGAAAACTGAGCCTCAGCAAGGTCAAGTAACTTGGCCAAGGTTACATAGCTAATAGTTTCAGCCTGTCTGCACCCAAGGCCAGTTTCTGACGCCATGCCACACGGCCTCTTGGTGAACTTAGAGGGCCATCAGCTACATCAGTGCTAAGGCCCAGCACAAATCTTGGTTTTTGACTCTCGCCAGTGAAGGCCAGGTGACCTGATTCCTTGCCTGCCCTTCCAGGTTAGAGGCTCTGAAGGATGGTTCAGAGCATCTCGCCTGCCATGCGAAGGAGCCATACATGTTCTGACGCAGTGGCAGATGTGGCTGATGATGGGGTACTGAGGTGGGCGAGGTGAGTACCAGGCTCCACTCATCCTTTGCACCTTCCAGTGAAGCCTGCTCGCCGCTTCCCGAGTACCTTGGGCAAAAAACCACGGGAAGCCCTGCCCAGGATCATGGAGGGCCTTTGAAGGGCCGGATTCCCTTCATGCAGGCAGCCGTCCAGCTCCTCGAATGAGCAAGGTGGGCTTCACGCCTGGGCAGCTACAATCGTCCCAGCTCTGGAGCACTCAGCATTACCTAGGTCCTGCCTAAAGCTTTCTTCAGAGCATGTTCCAGAAATAAGCCTCCTTGGTGAAAGGAGGATTGATGAGAGAGAAGAGAGAAAGACAAAATTGGGGGTGGAAGTAATAAAAAATGATCTGGGATTCATTTCTTTGAGATGGCAGACTCCTTAAATTTTTATATGTGGCAATGTGGTGATTAAGTGCTGCTGGTGCCAGAGGCTTACAGGAATGAGTGGACAGGGGGTGCTGGGGGCTGGAAGGGATGGAGGCGGAACCTAGGAAGTTCTCTTCCTACTGGTCTGAACTGCAAGGATACCTTGGTCCTCCTTTGGGCTCTCTCCTGCATTCCCAATCATCAGCTGTGTCTTCTGGCCCTGCCTACTTCCTATTGAGGCGTGTGTGTGTGTGTGTGTGTGTGTGTGTGTGTGTGGTGGGGGCAGGTGGAGAGTGCACTGCATCTTGGCAGTTTCCTCATAAAATGAAAAGGTTATTGAGTGTTGGTGAACAACAAGGACCAGAGTAGTGACGGGAGTCAGGGTTTTCGTAACGTTGTTAAAAGGCTGGTGCACAGAGGGCTGCTGCTGCAGCCGCCAGAAAACGGACACAGTAGCTAAAGGATGGATGTGAGCTGTGATGGATGACTGCCGATGCACTGGCAGCTGGCCTGCAGCCCCAGCAGGGCGGGTGGGCAGAAGAGGGGACTTTGCTGTAAGAACAACAGGTCTGAACTTCCCAGACCACAACCCAGCACATGCAAAAGGAACGTTTCTTTGTTTCTTTGTAACAGAACTCAGCTTGGCTCTCAACAAGGACGATATTCAGCTTTAAAGCAAGCCCCAATGCACAGGCACTTCTCAAGTCCCTGTGGTCTTGCCAACGTTCCACTGGTCAAAGCATCACATGGCTAAACCCATATTCCAAGGGTGGAGAAATAAATGCTACCTCTGTCTGGATAAGGAGTGGCAAAGTCACATTGCAAAGGGATGGGTAGAATTATTTTAGCCATTTTTACAAGCAATCTACCACATACCAGCTCTTGCCTCCAAGATTTCAAAGTCCGCCCAGATTATTTTGTCTCACTCCAGGTCATCATCCACATTGGTTCAGATTTACATTTTGAAAGTTCACTGTAAGTGAAATGAATGGCAGGAATGTTATAAGGGACGGGAGTGAGCAATTGGGAATACTCTGTCATGAGGTGCCCGTACCACCCGTGAAGCAGTGTAGTGTTATTTGAAAGAGTTGCCTTGGGGGGAACCCAGGGGGCATCACTGAATCAGTTGTAATTGAACATTGTAAACTCTAGGGCAACCACTAAAAAAATTTTTAAAGAAATGTAATTGATATGCTAAGAGAGGAGATAAAATGGAATCATATAAAATGCTCAGTTAGGGGCTGGCCTGTGGCCGAGTGGTTGAGTTCGTGCGCTCCACTTCAGAGGCCCAGGGTTTCGCTGGTTCGGATCCTGGGTGTGGACATAGCACAGCTCATCAGGCCATGCTGAGGCGGCGTCCCACATCCACAACTAGAAGGACCCACAACTAAAAATATACAACTATGTACTGGGGGGCTTTGGGGAGAAGGAAAAAAAGAAAGATTGGCAACAGGTGTTAGCTCAGGGCCAATGTTTAAAAAAATAAAATAAAATAACATAAAATGCTCAAAACCAGAGAAGGCAGAAAAAGTGGGGGAAGAAAAAGCACTAAAGATTAAGAACAACAAATAGAAAATAGTCACAAATATGGTAGTTATTAATCCAACAATGTCAATAATCGCTTTAAATGTGAGTTATCTAAATACACCAATTAAAACAAGAGTTTTTATCCACTGACAGAGTGGGTGAAAAAACAAGACCCAACAATACATATATTGTCTACAAGAAACCCACTTTAAATGGTTTGAAAGATCACTCGAGAGCCATCACTCCTGTGCTCACTGAGCTCGGTGGCTGCCATAAGCCCAAAGGACAAGGTCCAAACTCCCTGGAATGACCTTTAGTGGGTGTCACAATCTGGCCTCCACCTGCCTGCTCAGCACCACTCACCCTACCCCAGAGACCTAACTAATTGCCACACACATCTGTGCCTCCACACCATTTCACCTTCTCTCTCCACCTGGAAATCCTTGCCCTCACTTTGTTCATTTGATAAATATCAGTGGACTCATATCATGTAAGAATTTAATTGACAAAAATTGTCTTGCTGAAAGGGAGAAAATTTTAGACGCTGTCAGTGATGCTCGGCTGAGAGGGATTCTAGTACCAAAAGTGTACTTTCCACTGTGTATAAGTTTTCACATTTTATGACAACTTTGGAGCCTCCCTCTTCCAGGAAGGTGTCATTCCACGGTGCTCGTCCTTCAAGACCGGCAGACAAGTTGCCTGCCGGCCCACCCCCACCCCAAGCCTCCCTGGACGCCCCAGGCTGAGTTGGCTGATCTCTCCTCAGTGTCCTTACAGCAATTTGTGTCTCTGTCTGTTCTAGCACTGCCCCTCAGGTGGTGATTATCTGTTTTGCGTACCTGAGAGACCCCTGGGAGGAGGGAGAATATCTTATTCAGCTTTGTACTTTCTTGATTCCGTCTCCTCCCCCCGTGCCCAGTACAGTAGCCAGAACCTAAGAGGGGATCTTAGTAGGGTGGGTGGATGGATGGGAGATGGATGAGTGAATGCATACATGTTATCTTGTTTGGGTTCCCCAAAAGCAGACCCAATGTGAGGACTTGGGTGCAGGTAGTTTTTCTTGAGATGATCTCAGGGAACAGAAATAACTGGGGAAAATAAGAGAGGGAAGGGAGAAAAGTCAATAAAGGGTACATAAATGAGCAAGTTGCCTTGGGGAGTAACCGGGGGCTTAATCCCACCCACTGGGGACTCCTCAAGGAGGAACCTATTGGACAGGGCTCATGGGGGTCTCACAGCAGCATGAAGAGCTGGCATTTATGCACCTCTTCCCATGCCCCTTTGGTTGGTGGTAGCTGCCCTGCTTTCTCCTGCAATTTCCAGTTTCTCCTGCTATCAGCTGAGCAACTTACTGTGGTGTGGGAGAAAGCCCTCAGGCAAGACCTCCACAGCATCTGCTACAAATGTAAGTACCAGAAGATGGAGCCATCAGTAATATTGGCCTTTAGAGTGAAAAGATTTTCCCAAGCCCATTTCAACCTAGGCACATTGTTTTCACTGCTGATGGTGAACAATTATTTCCCTATCTGCTATCTAAAGTTCCGCGCTCAGCCCACTGCAGAGTTGGAGTGGGTGGTCCTCTAGTTGCACGCCCCCTCCCTGTGAGGGATCAGTGTGTCTCTCACTCTGACCCAGATGGTCTAAGCCACTGATATTTTCCTAGTGTAGCTGCATGCTCCCGTATTATTACAGGAGTCTGCTCTACTGAGCAAATTAAAAGTATGGTCTCCAGGTCCTTCCCACCCACATAAAAATTCCAAGAACTTGATGGAGTGTCCAACCGGGAATCACACCCCCGGCACCATCATACAAATGGCAAAACAGCTTAAGTGGACGTCCGGGAAGGAAGTGCCATTTTATTGCAACAAAACTGCATGGTTTTGCTGATTTTCCTCCTAGATTCAATGGTCTTTCCAGCTGTGTGGAAGACATATAAGGGCAAAATGAAAAGCAATTTCGGGTGGGGGGAGGGAGAGAGAAAGAGCCATCTAAGAGCTGATAATAGAATTGCTGGGTTGAGGCATTTTCTATTGTTTTCTTTTTCTTTGCATTTTAGGATAGTGAGGGGAGTTGGAAGTGTTACTTGAAAAGGAATTCTTTTTAGCTCAGGAAGAAATCCAGTGTCGCTTTGACTTTGTATTGTTCTTGTTAGTAACTGGAAACATCTACTCAGCTGGAGCCCTCTAGACATGGAAGATCGCTCCATGGTGGGTTCACAGGCACCAATCCCAGAGAGCAGGGTTAATTTGCTAAACTAAACACCCTTCTCAGGAACATAACGTGAAGATATTGGACCAGAATTCAGCAGAGCACATCTGAACTGGATAGGACTTCTTCAGAAGACAGTAGCCTACTGAGCTAAAAAGTATTGGAAGAAAGCAGAGCCCAAAATGGGGGTTCTCGTGTGGGAGTGTTCTCAGGATGGAGCAGGAGAAGGAGCTAAGAGAGGATGTGGCTTTGGCTGGAGACTATCTTAGCCTGTCCCCAAGGGGAGCTCCAGAATGTGAATTCCACCAGAGTTGCCCACCTTCAGGCAAAGGGGCTGACCGTTGTCATCCCATGTCAGTGAGTCACGGGTGAGGTTTGTGGGGGTCGGGGTGACTTGTAACTTCAGGGGAGGTGGGAGTTGAGGGGCAGATGGTTCCTGTCCCTCAGGCTGAGGCCAGTGTCGGGAGGGGTCAGCCGAGCACCGTTAGCAGCCGACGCTCCCGGCAGCCGAGGACAGCTGCACTTGTGCTGTACAGGGGTCGAGTGGGGCACCAACAGCATCCAGCACTAAAGGAGATACCAACTTCAGCCTGCTTTCATCCCCGTGACCAGCTGACACCAATAAACATCTAAAATCACTGTGAAGTAAGACTGATTGTGTTATCTTGGCGTTAACACTGCTGGTTCCCAGACTGTTATAAAAGATTGGTTCCTGCACTGTCTTCTCTCAGATCCCTGTGGGTGTATACAAGCTCCTCTAGATACTTCCCAGCCATTAGATCCTGATATTTTAATTATTCTAATCAATAACGAGACTATTTGGCTCCTCTGAGCTTTCCAGGTTCAAATGTGTGTTTCTGAGCTAGTGTGTCCGGGCCTTCAATTTAACCCAACTGAGAAGCAAACCCGGAAAAAAAAAAATGTTAGTTTGCAACTCTAAGTGGAACGAAACCCAAATTCTTTTACCTGAAACATGAATCAGAAACATAAATCAGAAGCAAATTTATGTACTTTCTGAAACTACTGAAACAAAGAAAATCCCGTATGTCAAAATAGTCTCAAAACAGAAAGTGATTTTCGGTACAATTTCATTTGGTTTGAGTCACTTGTGGACATTTATCCCCAATAAGCAGCTGACTCAGTTCGGTCGTGAAGTTCTCATCTCAGCTCTCTTCATTCACTATTCACTGAAAATCTGCTTGTTGACCTTTTCAATTTGCCCCTTGAAGGTGGAGGAGGAAGGGGGCGGGGGGCCTAGTTTTAGAATCTGCTGAGTGTGTAGACAGGAAAAGAGTTGACGGGAAGAAATAACTCTTGTTTAGCTGCAAACTTTCCTGATTGTTTTTCCTGCGTATTAAAGAACAAAATCCACTCCTCAGCTTTACTATTTCCCTTCCTGCCTCTCTTTTCATCATCCTTTGTTCCGGTAAGGAAATCATACGAAGTCTTTTTGGCATTGCCATAAGCGTGTTATTGTAGGGCCTCATCCTGCAGAGCACAATCGTCTTCTGCAGCGTGGCCCCAGCGCAGCGTCATGGCGCGCTGATCATGTCCAGCAGGTGAGAGGGGGCTGAGACTGACTTCACTTCCCTGAGGACTTCCAGGCTGTGCTGAGACTGTAGTTGGCAATCATCGCCGTCTCCCCCAGCTATAAAGATCAGTGTCTACCCCGGCTACAAAGGGACACGGGGCCTGCTGTTCATTTTGGGGTCTGGCAGGATCTCGTCAATTATTTTATAATGCTGTTTAAAGATGAGCTTCCCCCTCTTTTCTCTGGAATATTTGCTTACATACATTTTCTCACTTTTCTTTCTGTCTTCCCACCCTTCCCACATACACACTCAGAAATAGCTCCCTGCTCGGGAGTGGCAGGCTGGGACTCCAAGCTCTCAGGGTGGGGCTGTGGAAGCCTGTGGTCGCTTCCTTGAGCTGGCAAGCAGCCAGATGGGGAGAGGGGGCAGGGAGAGGGGGTTCTGGCCTCAAATCAAGGACATAATTATTGACATGCTTAGCATCCATCAACTCTTCTCCTGTGAGGGCTCTGCTAATGAGATAATCCGCCACACAAGGCTTTTGCTGTATTCATTTTGCAAAGAGAGAGACAGAGCCAGAGAGACAGCAAGTGGGGCCCAAAGATTCAAAGCCCCAGGAATGGGCTCAGATAGTCCTCGGGAAGCTTGGTGAGGAGTGTGAGCCCCTTGAGCCAGCTGGAATGCAGGCCTAAGTACCTATACTCCAGCACACGTTTATGTCACAAAAATCTCTCCTAGCAAAAAAGAAGATGAAATATTTCACTCTAAGAATAAGCACTCAGATAGTTTTAAGCCGTGGCCAGAGACCTGTGCTCAGAGGGGAGAGATGTGCTAAATGACGTCTGAGGTCCCGTAACCCCCTGGGAGACGTTTGGGGCCACCAGATGTGTCCTTGGCACATCACCAGTGTAAGCGCAGACGTTCACAGGGTCCAGCCGCATGATACAGTGAGTGATGTGGGCTGGGTGGGGACCACGGTGAATGGAGAACCCGCGCCAGGTAAAGGAGGTGCCTGCTACGCTGCTCCAGGTAAGTGGCTGCATGTAGAAACAGCCAGGGCTGCCCAAAGGCACTTATTTCAAGAGAAGCCAGAAATTCAAAATTTTATGGGAAATCTCTGATTTTTAAATAGCACGTCTAAATATTTATTAAACACTGTACAGGCCAAATGACATACTAGTTATGAGCTATATCTGGCCTGAGGCCTTTGAGACAACGCCCATAGGCAAATAAAAGCTTCACAGAGAAAGTCCTGATGTTCAAGAACTTTGCAGAGCCTCGCAGTGATTGTCCACATCCCTCCAGAGGGATGCTGGGGACCGTGTTGACTTTACTGCCATTGCGATTCTCCAGTGATGCTGCTGGACTCACAGACACTAAAGGAAGCAAGGCCTGTAACGGGAGGCTGTGTTTCTCCATTAGGTCAGGACGACTCAGGGGGCCTGCTGTGGCTGAGCCAGGACCCTGAAGACTCGCTCACTCAGGCAACTGGGACACGATAGGGGACAGTGCTCCACCCACAGCCACCCACTGCCAGAGCTTGTTCAGGGAACCTGAGCAGTGTGACCCTCCAGCCAGTGGATTCCAGGTGGAACCCCAACATCAAACAGGTCCATGCCAGGCTGCTTTGGTTGAAGCAGGAGTGGAAGAGCTGGGGCACCCCCAGTAGGACCCTCCCACTGCCCCGCAGACACCTGGTCTGAGTCTCGCAACCGAAAGTCACTCAACATGCAGAGAGCTAAGCAAACTTGCCTCAGCTCCGCAGTCCCTTTGAAAGCCCTCAGCCCTCCCCTGCGGTTTCTTTGAATTCCTCAGTCCCACATTCTCAACACCCTTCCGGGCTGCCTCTGATTTACTTCATCTCTACCGGTTGCTGAGTGGTTTTTTGTTTTTGTTTTTGTTTTTGGTGAGGAAGATTCTCCCTGAACTAACATCTGTGCCAATCTTCCTCTACTTTGTACGTGGGATGGCTCCACAGCCTGGCCATGCTCAGCATTCGAACCCACAAACCAGGGCCACTGAAGTGGAGCATGCAGAACTTTAACCACTCGGCCACGGGGCCAGCCCCATTGCTGAGTGTTTTAATAGACTCTACTGAAGACGTGATCATGGTCAGCACCTTCCTCTGCCTCCCAGGCACCCTTCTTTTTCCTCTGCCACGAGGAGCAAAGCAAGCCCCTCTCCATGGGGTACAAATAGCAACATGGCAGGCATCTATGGGTGTTTACATCCGCCCTTGGGCCTCACCTGCTCCCCGCAGCTACTTATCCAAGGACCATACTCAGGGCCAGCCTCATGGGCCTGCGACAGTTACAGGACCCCGTGTGCAAAAGGGTCCTGCCCTTGGTTTAACGCTCGGCTGTCATCATCTCAAAATTCTTAATGAGTTTTGAATAAGGTGCTCCACATCTTGCTGCATCGGGACCTGACAGTTGTGGAGCCCCCTGGCCATACTTCTTTAAATTACACAGCGCCCTAAGAGGAATTTGCATGAATAACAATTATCTATCCCCATACCTCTCTCTGGGCCTCAGTTTCTTCACCTATAAAATGGTAATAGCATTCCCAAAGGGTACTTGCAGGGTTTAGCTGTGACCATGAGTAGAAGAAGCTTTGACACAAGGCTGACCGCTCCTTGTACCATGAAGGCAGGGCAGAAAGGAGCTCTGACGGGGAAGATGTGGTGCCCAGCCCCATGCAGATGAACACCCGTATACTCTTTATTCACATTCACCAGTTTTTAACATTTGGAACGTTTCGTCGCTTTCGTTCTCCGCCTCTCTTTCTGTCTCTCCCCCACCCCCCCCCACCCCCGTACACATGCGCACATGCAGGAAGCTTACTGGGAGGTAACACCTGTGAGCAACAAAAAAGAGAGGAAGCAGAATCGGGCAGGAAGAACATCCACTGGCCAAGCAAGTATGCCAAAGTTTTGGCCAAACCAAAGGAGAGTTCCAGAGCAAAGATTGTCGGTTAGGAGAGTTCTGAGTCGGGCAAAATGGTCAGGCCCTAGGGCACCCCGCCCCATGCTCAGTCATCAGGTCGGGGCTGCCTGGCGAGCATGTGGCCGTAAGTGGACGCCGAGGCAGACGTAGGCATTAGCAGCTGGGGGTCATGGGCTCACTGCTCTTCTCCCAGCTGAATGGCATGTCTTTTCTGGAAGGGAGATCCAAGTGCCACACCTCCACGAGGGCCACGAAAGGTACCTTTTTCCTTTTGCGCTTTGTAATTAAAAGCTTCCAGTTTCCTGAGGGACTGGTGGGGGGGTGGGGTGCAGTCTTCCCACTGCCCCAGCCACCGTGTGAATGGGACAGAGACAAAAAGAGGGAATATGCTTCTCTCCTCTTCTCTGTTCTGAGCATGGAAGGAAAGGCAAGGGGGCTCCACTGGCCAGAGTGTCCCCCACAACAGGCTCGGTGTGCATCACGGGGTGCTTTTCTCCCTTCGTGCTCATTCTCGCAGAACCAGACACAGCTGTACCAGAATCTCAGCAATGCCTGCAGCTTTTCCTATTTGCACACAGCCCCAGATGTCCCTCACACGGGTAGCAGACGTGGTTGGTGCCCACCCATATCACATGGGGCTCACCTCTACCTGTAAGTTACCCAGTAAACACCCACAACTCTGCCTGAAGGCATTTTGCGGTCATGGGAGCATGTTCCGTGCATATACAGGGAAGACTGGAAATGCTGGAGAGTCAATGTCATGAACCAGCCCTCCACCGAAGACAAATGGGAGTTGGTGGACGACTGTCCTGGCTTCCTTGTCGGCTAGGGTGAGACAACTCCAAGGTACGTTCTGCATAGTCTCTGAGAGACCCCAGTGAGACTGAGCCCCAGGTGCTCTCAGTGGAGATCTGCTCAAAAAAGCAAGCTGTTTGAGCCTCTTTCCCTTCTCTGAGCCACTCCCTGACTCCCCTCAAGGGGCTTCCTGGAACCTCCTCCCAGTACACCAGTTGCACTTGCCTTCCTGTCTCTGGGTCTGTCTCTGGGGGAACCCAACTCACAACAAGGCCTGTGCATTCGCCAGTTTGCTGCCATGGAAGGTGAACTGTTGCACAGTAGACTAAGCAGGAGCGCATCGCTGAGCTGGTGTGGGGACTAGCAGAGCACGTGGCTCCCCATCCCCAAGGCCTTGTCGCTTCTATACAAGGTCTGAAGGAGGCACTTACACTTGTCAGTTTTACTCTGTTTCATCCTATAGGTACCAGGGCGTTAACACACAGGAGTGACCTTAACCAATGAAGGAGGGGAGTTTGTAGAATGAAACTCAGAATCCCCATACTGAGGGGCTAGTTATAGTAATAAATACTGGGGTACTGACTCCCGCTCTCTCATAGAGTTCCCAGTGGAATTTACCCCCGTGGCCACTCAGGCTCTGTTTTGGCCTCTTTCCCCGTTTTACTCTCCCTATTCCCTCTTCCTGGGATCACCTCCCAAATAAACTACTTTCACTCAAATCTTTGTCTCTAGGTTTGCTTTGGGAAAAATAGAAACTAAGACCCCTCCATTTTTCAGATGAGGAAACTGAGGCCCGAGGCATTAAAGAACCTATTCAAGGTCAGAAGGTGTGATGGTAGCCCAGGCAGCCTGGCTCCAGAGCCTGAGTTCTCAACCTCTAGTAGATGGGTTCTCAAACTTAATTGTGCACTGGAATCACCCAGAGGGCATGTTAAAACCCAGATTTCTTGGCCCCGCTCCCCAGAGTTTCTAGGGTCTGGAGGCTCTAGAATTTGCATTTCTAAGCAGTTTTCAGTAATGTTATTGCTGGTCCGGGCACCGCACTTTGAGAACCACTGCAGCAGTACTTAGTGCTCAGCAGTTGGAGCCCCCACCATCATGCTGTAGAAGACATCTGTGAGAATGGATTCATCTTCTCACAATAAGAGGGCCTGTTCTTCTGCAGGTGCGTGCCCAAGGGTTGCTGAGCCCTGGTGTGTCGACTATACTCTGTAGTATGCCCACATACCCTCCTGCTATGCTCTGTAATATGCCACGTACACCCCCACTACACTCTGTAGTATGCCACATACACTCCTGCTATACTCTATAGTATGCCCACATACCCTCCTGCTATACTCTGTAACATGCCCACATACCCTTCTGCTATGCTCTGTAGTATGCCACATACACTCCTACTGTACTCTGTAGTATGCCACATACACTCCTGCTGTACTCTGTAGTATGCCACATACACTCCTGCTGTACTCTGCAGTATGCCCACAGACACTCCTGCTATACTCTGTGGTATACCACATACATTCCTGCTCTACTCTGTAGTATTCTCACATACACTCCTGCTACACTCTGTAGTATGCTACATACACTCCTGCCATACTCTGTAGTATGCTCGCATATACTATACTTGCCCTCCAGCCTGTATTTTCTGAGTATCTGCTGTGTCAGGCATTGTGCAGGATGCTGCATGGATTCAGAAACCTATTGGTCTCATTAGACCAAATGTCTACCCTTAGGGAATTGGGTACAGCCTAGGGTGAAGCATTCAAGACCAAGCCCAAAGCATGAGACCAGACAGCTGATTGCAAAAACAATGGAAAGCCTGCTGCCTGGATTAGTATCTCAGAATGGAGAGGCCAAGGTCCAGAAACTCACCAAACCCATCATCAGAGGAAGTGGGAAGTCAAGCCCTGGCTTCCAGAGGTGAACTGTGGACACTGCTTTCGATTCTGTGATTCCTATTGTATCTGCAGTTAATTAATACAGCTCCTGGGCTGCGTCGGAATGAGACTCCCATCAGAAAGCCTCAGCCGATTGCACTTTTGATTCCTGACATTGGAACTTGTTACCCTACAGTCTTTATTGTGCTGGCAAAAGGAGATTAATTCATGGGATGAAAAGAAACCATATTAATGGAAGGGACGATATAAATTTGTATGCAGTGAGGCAAATCTGCAGTGCTCTGCAACCACGGGAGCGGGAGGCAGAGAATGGCAGGTTAAATTACTCCTGTCTTGGGCTGTCAATTTAAAACACCTTTTGTGCATTCCTTTCTTTGTCCAAATACATGTGCATTTCACGCACAGTGTGAAGGCAATACACGCTGACCTGAAGCACTAGCCCCTCCCCCAAACACAAAGGGTTCAGTAGCAAAGGCTTGTAAGTTTAACTAGAGTTGCTTTTCTTGGAAGCATTTTCAAGCATTTTCTGTGTATAAATATGAGGTAGCTATTAATGTGTGTGTTGTGTGTGTGTTCGTGACTTAGCTGCAATTTAAAAAAATAAAGACTGCAGTGGTTTGAATCATAATGATTTGCAACTAAAAATCCATTAGCCCTGTCTATGGATGATGCTAAATATACCAAATGTCAGGATGTGGTGGACTGGAAGGACAGCCTTAAAATAGCTCCTTTGAAAACAGCCCCTCCGGATGGGTTTTCTCCACAGATCTGTCTCCTTGACGTAGATTCCTGGGGAAATAAAGCCAGTGATCAGGGTGCAGGGCAGATTCTGTGGAGGGAGGAACAGACCTGATTGTTCCACAATGCAAAAGCCCAGGGACCCCGGGCCAGGGGTCCCCACATCCCATTTGGGTTGGCTCTCCAATCCCGGGTCACAGGACACCTGAATCACTTCTCCCCTCATTCTGGTGAGAGACAGCTGGCCTCATTGTCAGGTGCCGACTTGTTGCGGTCCCTCTCTGAAGCTGTTAAAATGCAGCATCTAATGTGCAGATAGGGTCAAGGAAGAGGAAACAGGCTTCAGGCGCTGGTCTGAAGGATACCCCGCTGAGGGAGCTGTTTGAAATGGTTGGAGGTTGTGGCCACACTTCCAGCTGTCTGCACCCACATTGCTTTTCCTGGGGGCTCTCTCTGGCTGCCAGAGCCCACTCGGCTGCCTACACAGTAGGCTCTGAGTGCCAGGGAATTCACTTCCCCTCAGAGCAATCCTCTTCCAAGGAGGTGTTGCATAAACACCCCAGCACCCTCGCCCTTAGGTGGGGCAGATCTGAGGTGCGTGTTTTGCATTTCTGCCCAGAGTTGCTCAAAGAGATTAAGTTCCAGGTACCCACAGTGGTAACCTGCTTCCTCCACATCCTTTATGGACTGCCTTCCCTTCCCTGTCTCACTTCACCACTGTCCCCTGGAGTTTCCTGGGATCACCTCCCAAATAAACTATTTGTCTTTATCCCTCATCTCAGGGTCTGCTCTTGGGGGAACCAAACTAAGACAAATGTATGACTTCTAGTATGGCTATTCAGAGTCCTTATTTACTTATTTTTCCAGAATACAAGTGAAAACCATAAGAGACAGTGCCAGATATCTGGACTTTTGATATGCTGTAATTGTGGACCATGACCTAATGGTAGCAGCTGGGAGCTAGTTGATGGAGAGGAAAGAGACTTAGCGGACGCAGCAGGAGCACAGCGCCTGCCTTTACACAGTGTGTCTGTTTTCCAAACACTGCAAGAGTTGCCTTGGGACTTATTCTGCACCTAGGCAACTGGAGTGAGTCAAACCAGCCCACCAGGAAGGTTTTCATATGAAGATTCCTTTGCCAGGGGTTGAAGAGAATGAAGACTTTGGGACTGTTCGTCTAGATGAAGAACCAGGCTTGGGAAGGACAGAGGCTGCCCACTCACCCTCCCTGTCCTGCTGGCCCAGTCCCTAAGGCAGGACTTGGGCCTCCCATTCCCAGTCTGAAACTCAGTCCCCAGTGGAACTAAAATTCTGCCTCAAAACCCAAGCCCATATGACTAGGGACAGTTTGCCAGTCCCTGCCGGTCTTTTCTGTGGCCCACGGTCTAGCAGCACTAGCATCACCTGTGAACCTGTTAGAAATGCAGATTCTTGGTCCCACTTGCAGACCGACTAATCAGGATTTGCATTTCAGTAGATGCCCCGGTGCTTCCTGTGCCCATCTGGCATTTAGAAGTGGTTGCCTCTGGCAAGGGGATTAAGGTGGGAACCGGAAGGTGGGAAGGACTGGGCTATTGCTTTTAAATGGGTAGACATATGACTTTGATAAAAATGTAAAAGCCACTATAAATAAAGGCAATAGACGTTTTAGAATATTATTTAAAGCTATAAAGTATAAAAACAAAAAACCCAAACATTTTAAAAGACACAATTTGTGTGAAGGCAGGGTGAGGGCAGAGGGGTGGAATGCCATATCTTTCATATACAAGTCAAGAAATAGAGGGATAAACATGTTGTTCAGAGCAGTGCAGATAACTACCAGGAAAAAAATCAAAGCAGAGTCATTTTAAAGCTATCGGTTCTGGGGAGCAGTAGTAGTGGTGAGGTGGTGGGCAGGAAAGAAGGCTTTTATTTTTTATGTTGGGCTTTCTGTACTGTTTGAATTTTTATTGGCATGTGCATGCATTAATTCCTTTGCTATTTATAAAATTAAGTTTTAAAAAAGAAAGGAGAGAGCTAAATTAAAGCTAAACAAGGTTACAAGGGCAAAAGAGGATTTTTCGGAATACAAAAGACTTGGACTTATTTATCGGCAGAGGATAAAGGAAAAACAGATATTAAAGATAGAAGTGGAAAGAGAAGGCAAACAGACCTTGGTCCTTTACTTCTGTCCCTGCCTCTGCCTGACCTTCCAATGTACCTCACCAGAATTTATATTTTCTGAATCCCAGACATCACTACACAATTTTTCTTGGTTAACATTTATTCTTTTCAATTGCAAAAGCCACCCCCATTCCTCTCCCTTTCTCAGAGATAATCAATGTTATCAGTTGGGTGTGTTTTGTTTCCATATCAGTTAGCGAATGCTACATAGCAATGCTTTGGTGGCACACAAGAGTAGACATTTATTGCTTACATGTCTTGAGAGGTCGATTCGGCAGCTCTACTCATTTTGATTGGGTTTACCTACAGGTTTAGGGGCGGCTGACTATCAGCCAATCTAAGTGGCCTCAGCTGGGACAGCTGTGGAGCCTGGACTCTCCTCCACATGTGCCTCCTCCTCCAGCAGGCTAGCCTATGCATATTCTCTGAGAATGGGTGAGGCACAAGAGTAAGCAAGCCCCATTGCACCAGAGTCTCACCAGGGTAAGGATTTTCTACTTGTGTCACACTTAGCAACATCCCATTGATTCAAAGCAAATCACATGGGTCAGAGTCAGGAGGAGAAGGGGAAACAAAGAAACACAGCAAAGGGTACAGATACCGGAAAGGGAGAAGAATTGGGACCATCGCTGCAATCAATCACACTACTAGATCAGGAATTGGCAAGTTATGGACCACAGGCTGAATCTGGCTCACCACCTGAAATTATAAATCAAGTTTTATTGGAACACAGCCATACTCATCCATTTATATATTGTCCATGGCTACTTTCACATTACAATGGCAGAGTTAAGTAATTGCAACAGAAATGGTATTGCCTGAAATATTTACTCTCTGGCCCTTTACAGAAAAATATGCCGACTCTTGTTCTAGACCTTTTTCTAATCATTGGTATAGATACATATTTATACGAATGTCATGTTAACTGTTGATTTTTCAAATTTTACATAAAGGGAAACATATTATACTTTTTTTATTATACTTTTTCTACTTTAAAACATGCCTCGGAGATCTTTCCCATCAGTACCTATGGATCTACCCCATTCTTTTTTTTAATACTTCATTGACTAGCCTTATATATGCCTCTTGGTACGCATGTGAAGTGTATTTCTCTAGGATAAATAACTAGACATAAGTGGAGTGAGGCAAAAGTTGTGCCTATTTTTTCCAACACTTTATTATGAAACTTTCAAACAGCAAAGATGAAATAAATTTAAGTATCAGTATATCAGTATCTATCATTCTACCATTAACATTTGGAACACTTGTTTTATGATGTGTCTGTCCATTCCTCTATCAATTAGTCCATCTAATTTTCTGATGCATTTCCAAGTAAATTTGAGAAATCAGTACACTTCCCCCTAAATATTTCAACTTGCAAATAGTTGACTAGTATCAAATATTTTTAAGAGTTTTAATTTCTTCTGATGTAAAATTTATTTACAATAAAATGTTCAGATCTTAAATGAACATTCATGGAGTTCCGACAAATTGTATGCCTGTGTTATACTGAACTTCATCAAAATATATAACATTAGCATCACCCTAGTAAGCTTCCTCATGCCCCTTCCTGGTCAATTCTCACCCTCCCACACAGAAGCCCCTACTTTTCTGATTGTTTTTTATCCTTTTGTCTGTTTTAGATCTTCATTCAAGTGGAATCATACAGTATATACTCTTTTTGTTAGGATTTTCATTGCTCCATATCCTCACCAACATTTAGTACTGTTACTCTTTTTAATTTGAGCTCATTTGAGAGGGGAGTAGTGGGATCTTACTATGGTTTTAAACTCTATTTCTCTGATGACAGTTGACATCTAATATTTTCAAGTGCTTATTGGATAGTCATGTATTTTCTTTTGTAAGGTATCTGTTCAAATATTTTGCCCATTTTTCTCAAGTATTTGTCTTTTAATTGTTGTCAAAGTTCTTCATATATGCTGAATATCAGACCTTTGTCAGATTACGTTTTGCAAATATTTTCTCCCACTCCATGGCTTGCCTATTTATTTCCTCAATGATATCTTTTGGTGAGCAGATGTTTTTAATTTCAATGAAATTTAATTTGTCAATTTTTTAATGGCTAATACTTTCTGTGACCTGTCCAAGAAACTTTCCCTACTCCGATTCACAAATATAGTCTTCAGAGTTTTCGCTTTTATGTTTCAGTCTAGCAGCCATCTTGAATTAATTTTGAAGTATGGAATGAGGTAGGAACAGAATTTCATTTTTTTTCCCATCTGCCTATTCAGTTATTCTTGCTCCATTTGTTAAAAAAAAATTCTTTTCTACATTGGATTATTTTAGCACGTTTGTTAAAAATTAAATGCATAAGCTTGACTGTATTTCTGGGCTGTCTGTGCTACTCATCTATTTGCTGACCTTTATTCCGATATCACTCCATCTTGATTATTGTAGCATTTTTGTAAATCTTACAGTCAGGGTGTATAAGTCCTCTGACTTTGTTTTTTTTTTTTCAGGATTTCTTTGGATATTCAAGGTCATTTGCGTTTCTATATACATTTTAAAATCTAGTCATCAATTTCTTTTCTTCTTTTGAAGTCTGCTGGGATTAAGATTAAGATGGAGAGAAATCTGGAGATTAATTTGGGGATAATTAGTATTTTAGCAATAGTGGATTTCCCAATCAATTAACATAATATATTTTCCATTTATTTAGGTGTTCTTTAATTTATCTCAACATGTTTTGCAGTTTTCAGTATAAACTTCTTGTATACCTTTTGTTAAAATTTATCCTAAATATTTTACTTTAATATTTTTTAAAAGAATGGAATTAGTTTTTTAAAAATTCCTTTCCAATTATTTGCTGCTGGTATAAAACTATGATTCATTTTGGTATATTAACCATGTATCCTGTGACCTTAATAAAGTAACTTCTGAGTTCAATAGTTATTTTATAGAATCCATAGAATTTCCCTTAAAAATTTTTTTCGTAAAAAATTATGTCATCTGCAAATAGAGACAGTTTTATGTCTTTCTTTCCAATCTTTATGCCTTTTATTTCTTTTTCTTCCCTTATTCAATGGCTAGCATCTCCAGTACAATGTTGAAAAGAAGCAGTAAAGGTAGGCATCCTTGCCTCATTCCCAGTCTTGGGAGAAATATGTTCAAAATTTTACCATTAAGCTTGATGTTAGCTATAGATTTTTAATAGATGTGTTTTATCAGATTGAGGAATACCCTTCTATTCCTAGCTTGCTGTAAATTGTTATTATGGATAAATTTTGACTATTGTCAAATGCTCTATCTGTATCTATTCAGATGATCATATGGGCTTTCTCCATTATTTTGTTAATATGGTGAATTACATTGATTGGTTTTTCTTTGATGTTAAACTAATCTTGCATTCCTCAGATAAACATTACTTGGTCATGATACGTTTTTCTTTTAATATAATGTTGGACCCAATTTGTTAATATTTTATTAAGGATATCTATATATATATATTCATGAGAGATATTGGCCTGTAATTTTTAAAAATAATATCTATGTCAGATTTTGGTATGAGGGTTATTAGCCTCACAAAATAAGTTGGAAATTATTACTCCTCTATTTTTTGAAAGAGTTTTATGATTGGTGTTATTTCTTACATGTTTGATATAATTCACCAGTAAAACCAGCTGGGCCTAGAACTTTATGTACTGGAAGGTTTTTGATGATGAATTCAATTTCTGTATAGTTAAAGGACTATTCATATTTTCTCCTTCATTTTGAGTTTATTTTGGTAACTTGTATTTGTTAAGGAGTTTGAAAGAATTTATCCTCTTCATCTAATTTATCAAATATGTTAGCATAAAATTACTTATAATATTCTTTTATTATGTTTTTAGTGCCTGTAGACTCTGTAGCAATGTCCTTTCTTGCATTCCTGATATTGATAGCTTGTTTTCTCTCTTCTAAAAAGATTTCTTGATCTGTCTACCTGTTTGGTTGATCTCTTCAAATAACCACCTTTTAGCTTTGTTAATTTATTCTAGTCTTTGTCAGTTTCTATTTCTACTCTTTTAAATTTTAAAACATAATACCAAATAGACTTGCAAAAAAGCTCTCAATATTGATTCACAACAACAATGTACAAGAGTCTGCAATTTCCCTTTATGCTCTTCAATTCAGGATGTTTATCGACATATATAAATAATTGGAAAGGTTAAGACTGATACTTCCTTGTAATTTTTATTTTCCCAATTGCTGTTGAGATTCAGCATTTTTACATGTTTGTTGGTCATTGGTCTTGCCTTTTCTGTGAACTGTCAGTGTTATTTTTCCCAATTTTAATTGGATAGTTTTGATTTTGTTTCTTGATTTGGTAATATTTTTATATGTCCTTATATACATTTATTGTTATATATGTTGCAAACTTTTTTCAGGTCAGTAACATACAATTTAATTTTCTTTATAACATCTTTTTATCATACCGTAGTTTTTAATGTGGACAATTTTTCAATATTTTACACTTTATGTCTTGCTTAACAATGCTAAATGTACTCCTAAACTAAATTGCTGTACAGTAAATGCTAAATTTACTGTAAACATTCTAATTCATAGCTCCTTACATATCTAATAATTGCTCCATAATCCATCTGAAATATTTTGGTTATGATGAGAGATAAAAATCTAAGTTTCTTTCTCTCCAAATAGACAGCAAATTATCTTAACCACCTTTACTGGGTAGTCCATACCTTCTTCATTGAATTAAACATGCTGCCTTTCTCTTATACAAAATTCTCATATATGTGAATTTGTATCTGAACTCCCTTTTCTGTTCCATTAATTAGTTCATTTTGGGGCCAATATCACCCTTTTAATTACTAAAGCTTTACAGTATGTTTTGATATTTGGGATGCTTCATTGCTTTTCTTTTTCAAAGATATGTCTTGACTATTCTTATTCATTTTCCATTCCAGATTAACTTTAGAATCAGCTTGTCAACTTCCAAGACATATCCTGTTGGGGTTTTGTTTGAGTTTATATGAAACTTACAGACTAATTCATTAAAAACAAACATCTCTATTATACTAAAGCTTCCTAGCCAATCAATGGTATGTCTCCTCATTAATTCACATCTTTTAAATATTTCAGTGAAGTTTTACAATTTTCTACATATAGGTTTTATACATCTCCTGTTGGATTTATTTCAAAACATTTTATTGTTTATATTGCTATTGTTACTGAGACTTTTCTCTATTTTATTCTTTAGTTTGTTATTGCTAGTGTAAAAGAAAGCTATAATAATTTTTGCTCCTATTCTATCTGGAAAATTTGCTAGACTCTCTTGTTAATTGAAATAAGGTTTGAGAGACGACATTGTGAATAAAATAACTGAACAGCTAACTTCTAATACCCATAAATATAATTTTAATTGTGGCAAAAATAGCAAATAATTAACCATTTTATTTCACTTCCCTGGAATTGACATTAACTAGATTAAGATACAAAGATATACGCACTTATCATCCATATTTGCGGGTTAGTTGTTCCCGATCTTGTTTTAAGTTAAATTTAGGATTGGGCGCCTTTAGTAACGTATTATAAGACCTAAAACTTCAAGCGCTGCCTTGACATCTTTGAGCTGCACAGGGCTCCTGAGTCCCCTTGCTTTTCCTGGGTATGCCCCTGCACCCAAGAGGGAAAGTCTCCCTCTAGGCCAGTTCCCCCATCAGCCAGACCATCTGCAACTCATCCAGTCCTCAACCTCATGGGTTCACCCCCCTGCCACACGTGGAATTATTCAAACAAAACAATCCCATCCTTCTGCAGGAACTAGGTGGCATCCCAACCTCTGGCTACTATAAAGCCTGACTCCCACAGCCTCTTTTGGTTCTTCTGGTTCACTTGCTCCCGCATGCAACCCCTGTGTGGCCCTACACGGTGTGCAGTATCCTCCTCCCCTGGGCTGTGAGTTTATGTGACCAATAAACTGCTTCCAGTTTCACTTGTCCAGTGTCAGATGTTGGGTGTTCAGCCATCTTATACTATTCAGGGCAGAAAATCTCTCCTTCACCAACAGGATGAATAGGAGGTGATCAGAACGAGTAATCAAATCATTTTTGTTCTAAGGATGTCTCTCTTCTGGCTTAACTCAATGATGATGGTGAAATAGATATAATTCTTGTGATTCCTAAAGGTAGAGGAGGAAAGTTCTCTTTGGACCTAACTTGCCCTTAATTCTGACTCGCCAGACGTAGCGCCTATGTGCTCCAAGGCAATTAGAGTAATTTGTTCCAGAGGCAGACTCAGGCATGCCTACATTCTCTGCTCAAAGAGGATATTGATTAATGTGTTTTGGGTGACAGGCCACCTAAACACCAGTGCTCACAAACTGCAGGCCTCAGCAGGCTCAGTTCTGTCTTGGTGCTCTCTGTAATTCAATACCTCACATCTCTCTTTCCTTCTAAGATTCTTTTATTCCAAAGAGAAGAATCTTAGTGTATTAGTTTTCCTTTCCTGTATACCAAATTACCACAAATTTAGTGGCTTAAAACAACATAAATTTAACATCTCACAGTTTCTGTGGGTCAAGAGTCCAGGCACAGTTCTGCTAGGTCCTCTGTTTAAGGTATGCAATCAAGGTGTTGACCAGCGCTGTGGTCCCATTTGGAGCTGGGTGTCCTCTTCCAGGCTCATTGAGCTTGTTGGTAGAATTCAGTTCCTTGCAGCAGTGGAACTCATGGTGGCTTCCATCTTCTTCAAGGCCAGCAGGAAAGCATTTGCTGTAGATTGAATCTTTCTAACTTCTGTCTCTGACTCCAGCCCCAGATTTAAAGGGCTCACATGATTAGACCAGCCCACCCAAGAGAATCTCCCTGTTGATTAACTCAAAGGCAACTGATTAGAGACCTAAATTATATCTTTGCTATATAGCAGGACCTAGTCATGGGAATGATATCCCGTCATGTTCATAAGTTCTGCTCAGAACCAAGGGAAGAGGACTATATAGGGTGTGTACTCCAGCGAGTGGGAATCATCTTCACTGTGCCTGTTCTCTCTCCTTATGTCCTCAGTCCGGCTTCCTCTCCCATTCTTTCCAAAGCTTCTCTGCCAAAGATCACTTGACCTTATTACCACTGATTAGCATCCTTTGACCAGGAGGGAAACAGAGCTGTTGTCCCTCTTCCTTCTGGAGCTTGTTGTTTTGTTTTCCTTGAATTTCACTCTTTTTCTACCTTTTTATGATAAGCTTTGGATTGTTGATCTTATTCTCTTTACTGCCAACTTTTCCATGTCATTTTAAGTGTATCTCACAAACATTATCTACCTAGTTTTGATTTTTTTAAGCTAACTAATCTTTAAGCAGATGAATAAAGCCATTCACAGTTGTTTTGATTACTATGTTTGAATTCATTTCATCTTATTTTGTGTTTTCACTTTATCATGCATTTTTTTGTTGTTCCAGTTTCCCTACTTTTTTATTGACTTGATTGCATCTTCTTTGTTCCATCTTTTCTCTTCTAGTAGTCTGGTAGATATATTCTATTTTTCTAGTTATTGTTCTTAAATTGTAATACACACACTTAAACTGGATTTGTCTAATAATTTTTAGAAAGGTTCACTATATCCTCGCCCTAAGGAGATAAAAACCTTGCATAATTTCACTTTCTGACCCTCACTCTCATCTTTTGGCTTACCTCCTCTATTGAATTTTTTTACAACCAATCATTACTTAGACTGAACAATAAATTTTACTAGGGGTTTTTATTCACCAATGCTTTTCAGATCCTACTTCTTTCTCTTAGATTATTTTTTTTTCTTATGCAAGAGTCCAGCCTTCAGCACTTCTCTCACAGAGCACCAGAGGCTGGTATACTGAGTCCTTGAGTCTCTAAAAATATCATTTTGATCACACACTTGAGAGTCTGGCATTCTAGTCTTAGAACTTCAAAGATGTTACTTCATTGTCTTCTTGTGACTCTGGTGGTCTATAAATATGATCTTTATTCCTTTGTAGGTAATATCTCTGGAAGTTTTAGGGTTTACTTTCTCTTTTGTTCTCTGAAAATTCACTACGATTTGTCTAGATATGTGTGAGTGTGTATGTGTATTTCAGTAATCCTGCTCTAGACTTGATGGGCCCTTTTTATTATATTAGAATCTCATCTTTTTAGAGTTCCGGGAATGTTTTTCTTCTCTTGTTTTACGTGTTCCATTTATTCCCTCTTTCTAGAAATCCTCTTAGAGGAAATTTTTTGAAGTTTTTGGATATATCTTTTTTTTTCATACTTTCAGTTTCTTGGCCCTTTTATGTTGTGTTCAGGGAGAATTCCTAGATTTCCTCTTTCACCTCCATTCATTCTGTTATTCAGTCTAGCAGTTGACTGTTTCTTTTTGATAAATTTCAATAATTGATATATTTTATTTCCAAGATTCTGCTTCTTTCTGCTTTATGGATGTAACGAACTTTAAAAACTTACTCTGCTCTATTAACTCCATTTCCTTGGGTGTAAGTTTTTTAATTGGTGGAACTTTTAGGGTATCATAACTTCTTTGATCGTCTTCTCACTTGCCTTTTATATTTTGAGGATCCTCACAGTTTCTGACTCAACAGGAGTGTTGCTTGTTATTATCCAGTGCGGTTAGAGATTTAATAGTTTTTCCATCAATTTTCTTTCATATTTAATTATTTGGGGCAGGAAGAAGAGGTTAGAACAGGAGCTGAGTCCACAAGCCATGTGAGAAGGTTGGATTCTATGCTGCAGAAAGTCTAGTCCCAGTTGACCCTCCCATCTCCTCTCCCACCTCATCACCCAGTCTCTGCACTGGAGCCACACCAAAGCACTGGGGAGTCCCCATTTCTCACAGGTATCTTCAGGCCCGCATGCCTTTATGCCTCTATACCCTCTGCATTAAAATTTCTTCTGAGGGAACCACACCAGGACAAAATGTTACCAAAGGAAAACAAAAAGATCAAAAATGGAATTTTGTTCCAAGTCAATGACCTGACCTGGCTATTGCTCAAGAAAGTATCTCCCAAATTCCTTTAGTTCTCACTTATGTGATCATTTTCCTAGTCCTGAGAGTCAACATCCATAGTGTTCTCTACCAGTGTAGACAAGATACTTCTGTTAGCCATTAAGGCTTAGATGAAGTCATAAAGAAGGATAAGATCTCCAAAAAAAAAAAAAACAAAAACAAAGGGAAAAGCCCACCTCTCTCAGGTTCCAGCAGATTGTGGGAAGGAGAAGAGACTAAGAGCAAAGCAGGAGAGTGAGACAAGCAGGTACCCATCACACATACAGCCAGATACACTGGACAGGCATTAGCATTGTATAAGGGATGCAGCACCAAAGACAGAGCAGAGGCTCCATGTTAGGTTGGGTTAGGCTTGTAAATCAGTGGTTCTGAAATCTGACTGTGCATTGAAATCAGAACTGCTCAGGAAGGGAATTGGACTAATGAATCTGAGGTGGGGGACTCAGAATCTGTGTATCTCTTAATAGCTACCTGGCTGATTCTTGTGTAGCCTGTTCCAGTTCGAAAGCCACGGGCTGGATGACTGTGAACATCCACGCCACATCAGCTCACCCAGCTGACTAAAACTCTGAGGTTAATTGATATTAGTTGCTATTCTTCACAGTATGTTTCCTGAAAAGTGCTCCCATTGTCACATCAGTGTTGATCCCATCAAAGGCTCTGGGTTCTATTGTCTTCTTCTGCTTAAGAAAACACTTTTCATTCAGGTAGGAAATGGATTATGAACATTTGTAAAGAATGCTGATATCCTCCTACCCTTTCTACCTCTTCCTTCCACCCGCACATCCTCCAGGCTGAAAAGGAAGAGGAGGAGCCATTGTTCAGTCTAAATGGGCTCCCATTTGCACAGTCACAAAACTCTAGGTGCTTAAGCCTGAGTTTTCACATCAAGCAAATTAGGGATAATTTTTTGCTTTCTAAAAATTATTATTTGTTATACAAAAGGATTCGTTGCAGGTTTCTTTTAATATCCAAGTTCTCTAGGGTATTTCAAATATGTCAGTTTCCAACAGTTCAGTTGACTCACTTTTTTTAGGAATACATCAACTGTGTAAAACCAAGTACAGTCATGCACTGCATAACAATGTTTCAGTCAACACCAGATCACAAATACAACAGTGGTCCCATAAGATTAGTACCATATAGCCTAGATGTGTAGTGGACTATACCATATAGGCTTGTGTAAGTACACGCTATGATGTTCATACAGCAACAGAATAGTATAAGGATGTCTTTCTCAGAACGTATACCTCCCGCTAAGTGGTGCATGACTGTATGCCAGAAAGTTTCTTGTTATTGGCTTTTATATCTTTGAAGTGCAAGGATCAAATTCTATACATTCATAAAAGATACTGGAGGATCTTGTTATGGTTTCTGAAAATGGAATCTCCCAATGAGTTGTTCAGATGAAAGAAAGCTAAGAAAGAAAAATCACAAGCTACCCTCAGACCCTATCTACACTCATTCTATATTTTTGATAACATCATTTTTTAGCAGATATTGTCATTAAAATTTTTGCAAAACAATAACCATAACTGGTATTTCAACTTTAACTTCCGGAGTCATCTTACTTCCTAAAGGTTTTCAGGTGAGCAATATTTTTGTTCCCATTTAACAACCCAGGAAACCAAGACATGGAAGATTGACTAAAATGCCCAAGGTGACAGATTTATCTGCCCCCTATGGAACACTTAGCCCAGGGCTAAGTTCATTAGTTGGTGCTCAATAAATATTTGTTAAATGAAGAAGCTTAGTCTTTTATCTGGCCTGTTTTGCAAACTTTTCACTTTATTATGCTGCCTCCCAGCTCATCAGGCATTGCTCAGGCACACATCCTGCTCATGAGAGACTAACTATATGGCAGGTGGGAAGATTTGCCTCCTGTTTGTATTATTTATGTATAAAAATGCAGCCTCCATGTAACTTCTCAACGTTCTGAGGATGCTCAGTCAACTTAAATGTTTCCCCAAGGGTGGAGTGGGGATAGAGGCTGACGTTTTACATATGGATAGACAACGTGTAACCTGTGAAGATGTGCTCAGAAGGGCCTCATCTTTGGTTTAATACTCTGCTTTTTCTACTTGGAATTCTTAATAATTTTTGAACAAGGAGCCTGCATTTTCATCTTGCACTGGGACCTGTAAATATGTAGCCAATCCTGTGGATAGGGTACAGTCATGAAAAATAAAAATGGATCTCTAAAATATTAAGCCTTTTGATATGAGTGATACTAAAATACGTGAGATTTTCAAATGTCATGTAAAGAATATCTTTGTTACAAAATATGGTATAGTCTCTGTAGTAAGAGGGGAGAGTGAATATTTGTCGTGGGCAGCACAACATTTCAGGAACTTTTATCTTCTCATTTTAAGTGTGAAAGAACCTTTGGGGTCCTCTACTCCAACCTGCAAAGATTACAGATAGTCAACCTTGCAAGGTGGCTCAACAAGCCCATGCCCACATGGTTAGGGGCAGATCCCAGGACTCCTTGGTCCTAATGATGCTCATACTGCATCATGGTCTCAGTATCAGAAAGTAGTAGGTCAAAGAATATGGTATCTGCCTTTCTGATGGACTAGGCATAGACATTAAAAATTTTTTTTTGAATAATTTCATTTTATCTCTCTGATGATACAGCCATAACAACAGTGAAAGCTAAAAAGGCTCAGAGAGCCAAAAAAAAAAAAAAAAAAACTTTAAGTAAAAATAAGAAGTCAGGCAGTTTTCACTTTGTTCACATATTTGTCTTTGAAGGAGCAAGTCAATGGAACTGGCAAGGTGACTGTTGTCAAGGTCAGTATTGTCTTCAGTGACCACACAAGTGAGGAGATGAGGAGAAGATACTTCCTGAGCCACAGGCATTGATATGCCTTGGCTATCTTCATTCCTATCATTATATGGTGGAAGAAAATACCTTCTAACTGAGGAAGCAGGAAACCTGATTGAGGTAGAGTAAGGTCACCAAAAGTAAAAAAAAACAAAATTGGGGTGGGGACGGGAGTGAGGGAGGAACTCTTGACAGGAAGCCATTGCAAGCTGTATGGAAACGCTTTTTGTGTACTGCATGGTAAATACTTTTGAAAAACCAAGACATAAGCTTTTGTGCATAATTTTTATTATGGCAAAATACACATAACACTTACCACTTAAACCATTCTTAAGTGTACAGTTCAGTGGCATTAAGTACATTCACAATATTGTGCAACCATCACCACTGTCCATTTCCACAAATTTTTCATCATCCCAAACAGAAACTCTACCCATTAAAAAAATAACTCCGTATTTCCTCCTCTCCCAGCCCATGATAACCGCTATTCTACTTTCTGTCTCTATAAGTTTGCCTATTCTAGGTATCTCATTTCAGTGGAGTCATATAATATTTGTCCTTTTGTATCTGGCTTCTTCCACTTAGCATAATGTTTTCAAGGTGCATCCATGTTGTAGCATGTATCAGAATTTTACCCCTTTTTAAAGCTAAATAATATTCCATTTATTTATATGCCACATTTTGTTTATCCATTCATCTATTCATAGACATTTGAGTTGTTTCCATCTTTTGGCTGCTGTGAATAATGCTGCTATGAACACTGGTGTACAAGTATCTGAGTCCCCACTTTCAATTCTTTTGGGTATATACCTAGAGGTGGATCATATAGTAATTCTATGTTTCACTTTCGGAGGAACTACAAAATTGTTTTCACAGCAGCTGCACCATTTTACATTTTCACCAGCAATGCACAGGGTTAAATTTCTCCCTATCTTCACAAACACTTGTTATTTTCTGTTTGTTTTTTTAATAGCCATCCTAATGGGTGTGAAGTGGTATCTCATTATGTTTTTGACTTGCATTTCTCTTATAACTAGGGATGTTGAACATTTTTTCATGTGCTTATTGGTCATTTTAATTTCTTCTTTGGAGAAATTTCAAGTCCTTTGCCAATTTTTGGATTGGGTTCCGTGTGGGTTTTTTTGTTGAATTATAGTTCCTTATACAATCCCTTATCACATATATGATTTAAAAATATGATTGTCTACATAGAAAAATCCAAGAATTGATAAGTAAAGTCAGCAAGGTTGCAGCATATAAGATCAATACAGGAATATTAAGTTTATTTTTATATGTTAACAATGATTACATGGAAAACAAAATTTAAAATACAATGTTACTTATAACTGATCCAAAGAAAATGGAAACCTTAGTTATAAATCTAAAAAAACATGAACAGAATCTGTATGCAGAAAATTGCAAAATGCAGATGAAAGAAATCAATGAAGACCTAAATAAAGAAATAGATATACCACGTTCATGGATCAGAAGATTCAACATAGAAAAGATATCAGCCTTCGCTCCAAATTGATCTATAGACTTAATGCAATTCCTATCAAAACCATATCAAGGTTTTTATTGTAGATATAGAAAGTCCATTCTAAAATTTATATGGAATGGCACAAGATCTCTAACAGCTAAAACAATCTTTAGTGTTGTATGAAAGGAGAGAGGGTTAGAATAGCTAAAACAATCTTTAAAAAGGAGGAATAAAGTGAGAGGGATTATTCTACTTGATATGAAAGCTTATTATATAGCTACATTAGTCAAGACAGTATGGTACTGGTGAAGGGATAGATACATAGAGCAATAGAACTAAATAGTGAACACAGAAATGGAACCACACAATTATGCCAATCAACTTTTCATAGACATGACAAAGCAATTCAATGGAGGAATGATAGCTTTTTCAACAAACGATGCTAGAACAACTGGGTATCCATAGACAAAAAATGCACCTCAATCTACACTTTCACACCTGATAGAAAAATTGACTGAAAATGGATCACAGACTTAAAAATAAAATGTAAAAACTATAAAATTCATTTTAAAAATTATGGAAAATATTCAGAATCTAGGGCTAGAAAAAAATCCTTAGGCTTGATACCAAAAGAAAAATCCATAAAACAAAAGATTGATAAATTGGATCTTATCAAAATTAGAAACTTTTGCTCTGCAAAAGCCCATGTGAAGAGGATGAAAAGACAATCTATGGACTGGGAGAAAATATTTTCAAATCACATCTCTGAAGGACGACTTTTTCTAGAATATACAAAGAATTCTCAAAAGAGTGACAATAGCAAGATGGCAGAATTGGAGGTGCCAGCCCTCATTCCCCCACAGAAATACTGATTTAACAACCATCCCTGGACAAAAAACTTCATGAGAGCTTGAAATCAAGGTCAGGGGTTACAGCACACCAGTGGAACACAGAAACAAGAAAAGATGCATTAAAAAGGGTAAGAAGAAGGGTTTCACTTTTCCTGCATCACGTTTCCCCCAAGTGAGTACAGTGCAATGCTGAGAAAGATCCCCTCAGCCCACAAGTTCTCCCATGAGGGAAAGAAAGAGCAAGCCCACATACAAACCCTGGCACCAGGCACCCCCATGGTATCCACTAACTGGCCTGACCAGAATCTCTGGCTGTTTTGACTGGTGAAGGGCTTTTCCTGCTGAAGGCAGTCTGTAAAGACTGGAAGAGGTGACTGCTTGCTCAAATGCTCAGAAACCAATGCAAGGCTATAAGAATCATGAAGAATCAAGGAAACATGACACTACCAAAGGAATGAAATAAAGGTCCAGTAACCAACCCTAAAGAAATGGAGATCTATGAACTGCCTGACAAAGAATTCAAAGTAATCATCTTTAAAGAAGCCTAGTGAGCTACAAGAGAACACAGATAGACAACTAAATGAAATCAGGAAAACAATGCAAGAACAAAATGAGAAGTTCAACAAAGAGCTAGAAATCATGAAAAAGAATCAAACAGAAATTCTGGAGGAGAAGAATACAATGACCAAAATGAAAAATTCCATAGAGAGCTTCAGTGGCAGACTCAGTAAGCAGAAGAAGAATTAGTGAACTGAAAGACAAGTCATTTGAAATCATCCAGTCAGAGAATAAAAAGAAAAAAAAATGAAAAAGAGTGAAAAAAGCCTACAAGATTTATGAGAACCATAAGAAAACCAATGTAGACATTATGGAAGTCCTAGAAGGAGAAGAGAAAAAAGGGGGTGAGGGGAAGAAAGCTTACCTGAAGAAATAATGGTTGAAAACTTCCCAGATCTGCAGAGGGAAATGGACAGCCAGATTCATGAAGCCAAAATGACCTCAAAAAAGTTGAACCTAAAGAGGTCTACACCAAGACCCACTATAATTAAAATGTGAAAAGTCAAAGACAAAGAGAGAGTTTTGAAAGCAGCAAGAGAAAAGTGACTTGTCATGTACAAGGGAACCCCCATAAGACTATCAGTGGATTTCTCAGCAGAAACTGCAGGCCAGGAAAGAGTGGGATGATATATTCAAAGTGCTGAAAGACAAAAACTGTCAACCAAGAATGTTATACCCAGAAAAACTGCCCTTTAAAACTGAAGGAGAGAGAAGACTTTCCAAGACTAACAAAACTCAAGGATTTCATCACCACTAGACTACCTTACGAGAAGTACTAAAGGGAGTTCTTCAAGTTGAAACAAAAGGATGTTAAACAGTAACACCAAAGCATATGAAAGTATAAATATCACTAATAAAGGTAAATACATAGACAAATACAGAATAATGTAATACTATAATGGTGGTACATAAATTGTTTTAAATTCTAGTATAAAAGTTAAAAGACAAAAGCATTAAGAATAACTACAACCACAGAAATTTGTTAATGGATATACAATGTAAAAAGAAGTAAATTCCGACATAAATAAAACAAAGGAGGGGAGACTAAAAGTGTAGAGTTTTCTTATGCAGTTGACCTTAAGTTGTTATCAGCTTAAAATAGACTATTATAATAATAAACTGTATGCAATCCTCATGGTAACCACAAAGAAAAAACCAACAGTAGATACAAAAAACATAAGGAGAAAAGAATGAAAGTATATCATTATAAAAAAACAGCAACATCAAATTATAGTGGAAGAAAGCAACAGAGGAAGAGAGGAATGATGGACTACAAAAAAGACAGAAAACAAGTAACAAAACACAACAGTAAGTTCTTAACTATCAACAATTATCTTAAATGTAAGTTGATTAAATTCACTAATCAAAAGATATAGAGCAGCTGAATGGATAAAACACAAAATCCAACTATATGCTATTTACAAGAGACTCACTTTAGATATAAGGACATACATAGCTGAAAGTGAAGTGATGGAAAAAGATATTCTATGCAAATGGTATCCAAAAGAGAGCAAGGGTGGCTATATTTATACAATATGAAAAAAGACTTTCAGTCAAAAACTGTCACAAGAGACAAAGAAGGTCATTACTTAATGATAAAAATGTCAAGTCAACAGGAATATATAACAACTATAAGTATATATGCCCTCAACATAAGAACACTTAAACATATAAAGTAAACATTGACAGATCTGAAGGGAGAAATAGACAACAATACAATAATATTATGTGACTTTAATATCCCATTTTCAATAATGATAGGTCACCCAGACAGAAAATCAATAAGGAAACAGCAGACTTGATTAACGCTATGGACCAAATGTACCTAACATCCATATACAGAACATTCCATCCAACAGCAGCAGAATATACATTCTTCTCAAGTGCATACAGAACATTCTCCAGGATAGATCACATGGTAGGTCATTAAACAAGTCTTTACAAATTTAAGAAAACTGAGATCGTTCCAAGTATCTTTTCTGAAAACAATGGAATAAAACTAGAAATCAATAACAAAAGGAAAACAGGAAAAGTCACAAATACATGGAAATTAAACAACACATTCTTGAGCAACCGTTGGGTCAAAGAGGAAATCAAAAGGGAATTTAAAAAATACCTTGAGACAAATGAAAACAAAAACACAACATACCAAAACTTAAAGGATTCAGCAAAAGCAATACTAAGAGTAAAATTAATAGCAATAAATGCATACATTAAAAAAGAAGAAAGATCTCAAATTAACAACTCAACTTTACATGTGAAGGAACTAGAAAAAGAAGAACAAACTAAGCCCACAGTTAGCAGAAGGAAAAAAATAATAAAGATTAGAGCAGAAATAAATGAAATAAAAATAGAAAAACAATAAAAAAATTTTATGAAATTAGGAGTTGGTTTTTGAGAAGATAAGCAAAATTGACAAACCCTTAGCTACACTAAGGAAAAAGAGAGAAAACTCAAATAAATAAAATCATAAATGAAAGAAGAGACATTACATCTGATGTCACAGAAATAAAAAAGATCATAAAGGACAATTATGAACAATTATATGCCAAAGATATGGACAACCCAGAAGAAAATGGATAAATTTCTAGAAACAAAACCTACCATGACTGAATCAAGAAGAAATAGAAAGCCTGAACAGAGCAGTAAAAAAATAAAGAGATTGAATCAGTAATCAAAAACCTCTCAAGAAAGGAAAGCCCAGGACCAGATGGTTTCACAGGTGAATTCTACCAAACATTTAAAGCAGAATTAATATCAACCCTTTTAAAATTCTTCCAAAAAATAGAAGAGGAAACACTTCCAAACTCATTTTATAAGGCCAGCATCACCCTGATACCAAAATCAGACAAAGACACCACAAGAAAAGAAAACTACAAGCCAATAACCCTGATGAACCTAGATGCAAAAATCCTCAAGAAAATATTAGCAAACCAAATTAAACAGCACACTGAAAATATTATACATGACTAAGAGGGATTTATCCCTGGCATACAAGGATGGTTCAACGTATGCAAATCATTCAGTATGATATACCACGTTAACAGAATGAAGGATAAAAATCACACAATCACCTCAATAGATGCAGAAAAGGCATTTGACAAAATTCAACATCTTTTCATGATAAAAACTCTCAACAATTTAGGTATAGAAGGAACTCACCTCAATACAATAAAGGCCATATACAAAAAGCCCACATCTAACAGCATACTTAATGATAAAAATTGAAAGTTTTTCCTCTAAGATCTGGAATAAGGCAAGGATGCCACTTCCATTCAGTATAATACTGGAAGTCTTAGCCAGAGCAATTAGGCAAGAAAAAAGAAATAAAAGTCATCTGAATCAGAAAGGAAGAAGTAAAATGGTCTCTGATTGCAAGTGACATGATCTTATATGTAGGAAACTCTAAAGACTCCACACACAAAAAAAAATCAACCTGTTAGAACTAATAAATACATTTAATAAAGTTTCAGGATACAAAATCAACAAACAAAAATCAGTTGCATTTCTATACACCAACAACAAACTATCTGAGAAAGAAATTAAGAAAATAATTTCATTTATAATAGCATCAAATATAATACTTAGCAGTAAACTTAACCAAGGAGGTGAAAGACTTGTACACTGATGTACATCATTATAAAACACTGATGAAAGAAATTGAAGTAGACACAAATAAATGGAAAGACATCCCATGTTCATGGATTGGAAGAATTAATATTATTAAAATGCCCATACTACCCAAAGAGATCTATAAATTCAATGCAATCCCTATCAAAATCCTAATTGCCTGCCTTACAGAAATAGGAAAAAAAATCCTAAAATTCATAAGGAACCACAAAGATCCTGGATAGCCAAAGAAATTTTGAGCAAGAAGAAAAGCTGGAGGCATCACTTCCTGATTTTAAAATAAATTACAAAGCAACAGTAATCAAAATAGTATGGTACTGCATAAAAATAGACCAACAAAACAGAATAAAGAGAACAGAAATACACCCACACATATACAATCAACCGATCTTCAACAAAGGTGCCAAGAATATACAATGAGGAAAGGATAGTCTCTTCAATAAATAGTGCTGGGAAAACTGGATATCCACACAAAAAGAATGAAATTGGACCCTTATCTTACACTATACACAAAAATTAACTCAAAAAGGATTAAAGAAATGAAGAAGTGAAACTTTCACTGTTTGCAGATGACATGATTTTATAGATAGAAAACCCTAAAGAATCCATCGGAAAACTATTAGAAAAATCAACAATTACAGCAAAGTTGTAGGGTACAAAATCAACTTACAAAAATCAGTTGCATTTCTATACTCTAATAATGAACTAACAGAAAGAGAACTCAAGAATACAATCCCTTTTACAATCACAACAAAAAGAATAAAATATGTAGGAATAAATTTAACCAAGGAGGTGAAAGACCCATACAATGAAAACTATAAGACGTTACTGAAAGAAGTTGATGATGACATAAAGAAATGGAAAGATACTCCATGCACATGGATTGGAAGAATTAATATAGTTAAAATGTCCATATTACCTAAAGCAACCTATAGATTCAATGCAATCCCAATCAGAATCCCAATGACTTTCTTCATGGAAATAGAACAAAGAATCCTAAAATTCATACGGGGCAACAAAAGATCCTGAATAGCTAAAGCAATCCTGAGAAAAAAGAGCAAAGCTGGAGGCATCACAATCCCTGACTTCAAAACATACGACAAAACTATAGTAATCAAGACAGCAGGGTACTGGTACAAAAACAGGCACACAGGTCAATGGAACAGAATTGAAAGGCTAGAAATAAAAGCACACATCCACGGTCAGCTAATCTTCAACAAAGGTGCTAAGAACATACAATGGAGAAAGTCTCTTCAATAAATGATGTTGGGAAAACGGAACAGCACATGCAAAAGAATGAAAGTAGACCATTATCTTTCACCATACACAAAAATAAACTCAAAACAGATCAAAGACTTGAAGGTAAGATCTGAAACCATAAAATTTCTAGAAGAAAATATAGGTAGTATACTCTTTGACATCAGTCTTAAAAAGATCTTTTCAAATACCATGTCTACTTGGACAAGGCAAACAAAAGAAAAAATAAACAAGTAGGACTTCATCAGACTAAAGAGCTTCTGCAAGGCAAAGGAAACCAGGATCAAAATGAAAAGACAACCCACCAATTGGGAGAAAATATTTGCAAATCATATATCCAATAAAGGGTTAATCTCCATAATATATAAGGAACTCACACCACTGAACAACACAAACACAAACAATCCAATCAAAAAATGGGCAGAGGATATGAACAGACATTTCCCCAAAGAAGATTACAGATGGCCACTAGGCACATGAAAAGATGTTCAACATCACTAATTATTAGGCAAATGCAAATCAAAACTACACTAAGATACCACCTTACACCTGTTAGAATGGCTATAATCACCAAGACAAAAAATAACAAATGTTGGAGAGGTTGTGGAGAGAAGGGAACCCTCATACACTGCTGGTGGGAATGCAAACTGGTGCAGCCGCTATGGAAAACAGTATGGAGACTTCTCAAAAAATTAAAAATAGAAATACCATATGACCCAGCTATCCCACTACTGGGTATTTATCCAAAGAACTTGAAATCAACAACACAAAGAGACCTATGCACCTCTATGTTCACTGCAGCATTATTCATAATAGCCAAGACGTGGAAGCAACCCAAATGCCCATCAGCAGATGAGTGGATAAAGAATATGTGGCATATGTACACAATGGAATACTACTCAGCCATAAAAAACACAAAGTCTTCCCAATTGCACCAACATGAGTGGATCTTGAGGGTGTTATGTTAAGCGAAATAAGCCAGAGAAAGACAAACACCATACGATTTCACTCATGTGTGGAAGATAAACAAACACACAGACAAAGAGAACAGTTAAGTGGTTACCAGGCGGAAGGGGCTTGGGGGGTGGGCATAAGGGGTAAAGGGGTACATTTATATGGTTACTGATAAATGATAATGTACAACTGAAATTTCACAATGTTGTAAACAATTATGACCTCAATAACAAAAAATAAAGTATTAGGGAAAATTCTGGAAAAAAGAAAAAAAAAAGAAAGGATTAAAGACTTAAACATGAGACCTGAAACCATAAAACTACTGGAAGAAAACATAAGAGAAAGCTACTTGACATTGGTCTTGGCAATGATTTCTTGGATATGACACCAAAAGCAAAAGTAGACAAGTGGGACTATGTCAAACTAAAGAATTTCTGTGCAACAAAGCAAACAATCAACAAAACAAAAAAGGCAACCCACACAATGGGAGAAAATATTTGCAAAACATATATCTGATAAGGGGTTAATATCTAAAATATATAAGAAACTCCTACAGTTCAACAGCAAAAAGCACCCCCAAATAACCCTATGAAAAATTGGCAAAGGGGGCCAGCCCCAGTGGCCTAATGGTTAAGTTCAGCATGCTCCACTTTGGTGGCCCAGGTTCGGTTCCCAGGCATGGACCTACACTGCTCTGTTAGCAGCCATGCTGTGCTCGTGGTCCACATACTAAAAAATAGAGGAAGATTGGCACAGATGTTAGCTCAGGGTGAATCTTCCTCAGCAAAAAAAAAGGCAAAAGAATTGAATAGACATTCTCAAAAGAAGACATACAAATGGGGAACAGGTACACGAAAAGGTGTTCAACATCACTAATCATCAGGGAAACGCAAATCAAAGCCACAATGAGCTATCACCTCACACCTGTTAAGATAGCTATTAACAAAAAAACCCCCCAAAAGATAACAAGTATTGGCCAGGATGTGGAGAAAAGGGAACCCTTATACACTGTTGGTGGGAATGTAAATTGATGCAGCCACTATGAAAAACAGTAGTGATCCCTAAAAACAATTTAAAATACAACTACCATATGATGCAACAATCACACTTCTAGGTATATATCTAAAGGAATTGAAATCAGGATCTCAAAGAGACATCTGTGCTCCCATGTTCACTGCAGCATTATTCACAGTAGCAACACACAGAAGTAACTTAAATGTCCATTGATGGATGAGTGGATAAAGATAATGTGATATATACATACAATGGAATATTATTCAGCCTTAAAAAAGAAGGAAATCCTGGCATTCGTGACAACATGGACGAACCTGAAGAAAATTATGCTAAATTAAATAGACATAGAAGGATATGATACCACTCTGTACAGAGTTCACTAACCTCCCCACCTTCCGGGGACGCAGGGATCTAGGGCCTACGTGAAAGAATGTGTCTGGGATCGGGGCCAAAGATGGCCACTTCGACCCTGACCCCAAGGCACAAGTTACTAAGACAATGTCCTGCGTCATGTTCCTTGTCTGGGCTGGCCACCCCGACAGGCACCTGACTGGATTGTAGAAACATCCCATCTGTGGGAACAAAAAGATAAAAACATCCCATCCATGGGAACAAGAAGAAATAACTCAAAGTATCTAAATGTCTGAAGCCCCGAGTTAGATCCCAGAAAACATTAGAATAAAAGGGAGTCACAGGCATAGAACAATTTGGAGTCTCACTGAGGAGAGGATGCTCTGCCTCAGACCCGGACAATCAGCGCTCCCGCCCGCCGTGCAAACTATTGGGACTTCCCGGGCTAACTGTGGTGTGGATGTCGTAAGTACCGATTTGTTGTTTGCTTCCCCGCTCCTTGTTCTGTTCCCCTTTATCAATAAACTCTGATTGCTTAAACAACAAGTAGCCTTGGTGTACCCGTCATTCCTTGCCCTTTACGGCTGCAGAAAACACACCCATCTGAAGAATCTAAACTAGTCAAACTCATAGAAGGAGAGAGTGGAATGGTGGTTGCCAGGGTCTAGGGGGAGAGAGAAATGGGGAGGTATTATTCAAAGGGTATAAATTTTCAGTTAGCAAGATGAATAAGTCCTAGAGATCTACTATACAGCATAGTGCCTATAGGTTTTTTTGGTATAATAGTTTTTAATTGTATTTTACCATAAAAATTTGCTAAGAGGGTAGATCTTAACTGTTCTTATCATGAAAAATAGTAAGAGGGCAGGAGGGAACTTTCAGAGATGATGGACACATTTATGGCATAGGTTGTGGTGATGGTTTCATAGGTGTATACTTATCTCCAAACTCGTCAAGTTGTATACATTAATTATACACAGCTTTTTGTATGTCAATCACACCTCAACAAAGTGCTTTGAAGAAAAAAAAAATTCCCAAAACAACAGGAAAAACAAAAACAACTCTAGAAAATGGGCAAAAGATATGAACAAATGTTTCAGAGAAAAAGAGTATAGAGATGGCAAATCAGCATATAAGAACATATTCAACATCATTAGCCATCAAAGAAACACAAATTAAAACCACAATGTGATATTACCATACCTTTCAAAATCCCTAAAATAAAAAACAGTGACAACACCAAATGCTGCCAAGGATGAGGAGAAACTGGATCACTCATCCATTGCTGTTGGGCATGGAAAATGGTCAGGGCCCTCTGGAAAAGAGCACGGCAGTCTCTTACAAAACTGCAAATGTGCTTACCATATGACCCAGCAATTGCCCTCTGGGGCATTTATCTCAGAGAAATGAAAACTTATGTTCACACAATGACCTGTCCACAAATGTTCATAGCAGCTTTATTTGTAATGGCCAAAATCTAGAGACAAGCCAGATGCCCCTCAATGAGTGAATGGTTAAACAAACTGTTTACCCTTCTCTACCTCCATACCGTGGAATACTACCCAGCAATAAAAAGAATGAACTATTGATACACATAATGACTTCGATGAATGTCAAAGGAATTATGCTGAGTGAATAAAGCCAGTCCAAAAAGACTAGTTTAACGTATAATTCTATTTATATAACATTCTTGAAACGACCAAATTATAGAAAAACAGATTAGTGGTTGTCAGCCGCCCCTCCCACCCCCACCCAGGTGTGGTTATAAAGGGCAAGAGGGATGCTGTGGTGATGGAACAGTTCTGTATCTTGACTGTGGTGGTGGATATGTACCTACACATATGATACAATTGTATAGAACTAAATTCGCACCACACACATACACACTCACAAACGAGTACAAGAAAAACCAGCGCAATCTGAATAAGATGGGTGGATTGTATCAATGCCAATATCCTGGTTGTGATAGTGTACTAGTTTTAGGAATTGTGACCATTGTGGCAAACCGGGCAAAGGGTGCGCAAGATCTCTCTGTATCGTTTCTTAACAACTGCATGTGAGTCTACGATTATCTCCGAATATTTTAACATTACCTTAGATGTGCAAATGCTCCTGGGGGATTTAATTTTTAAAATGAAGTAGAATCCTTTTAAAAATGCAATGGCCCAGGGCCGAGGACTATTTCATAAATTTTAAGAAACCACCTAGTGCATAAGTGCCACTCTCTCACCTTGCTGTCAGCGACGTGATGTGTACTGCATCGTGTTAGAATTAGGAGTTCGAGAGGGAGATACTGGCCGTGGCCTCGCGGTGGTCAGGTGTGTATGTATATAGGTGGGCACCGGTTTGAGAGTGAGAAAGAGAAAGCAGAGGGAGCGAGAGCTATGCCTCCCCTACTGTCAGGGAGGGTGGCGGGCTGATGAAGGTGCTGAGCTGAAAGCCTGGGAAGGGTTTAAGGAGGGTGTTGGCGCCTCGGGAACGCCCTCCTGCTGCACCCTCCAGGCGGCCGTGGGCGGTGGCTGAACAGTCCGGGTGCAGTGACTGAACCCCACCGTCCACAAGAAAAGGTGAGCGAGGGATGGGGACCAGAGATGCGGCCCTTGGGCAGCGGCCCGCAGGCGTGCTAAGCAGCCCGGCTCGCAGAGGCGGCGCCTGGTCTTGGATGCTGCAGTAGAGACGCCAAGGAGACCCCGAATGCAGGGAGCGAAGCGTTGCGGCCCGGGAGGGTGGGGCTGCCCGGAAATCCCGGTGGCGCCAGCCGGGTAGCATCTGCAGACCGGGGGCGCGCACACGAGGGGCACGTGGGTGTGGAGGAACCGGCGCCGCGGGGCCTCCTGCCTGCAGCGCCGCGGCAGCCGGGTGCCGGCGCTGGAGGAACAGTGGGTGGGGGGCCTGCCCGGCGCAGGCGGCACCTGCAGCCCCAGCCCGGCGCCCAGTGGGCAGGCCAGGGGCGGGGACCGCACCGAGGCCCAGCGCCTGGAGGCGCTCTCTGCGCGCGTCTCTTCCCTGGTGCCGCCTTTCTGCTCCGGTGCGGGAAGCCGGCGGCTTTGTCCGGGGATGGCTGGGGGTGCAGGCGGGAGACGAAGGGGCTTCCCTACTGGCCAAAACGCTGGCAAAGGGTAAAGACAGGGATGGATAGAGACCAGTGGGAGCGCCCAGGGGCTTCGAGGGAACTGCACCCGCAGCCGAGCTCTGGAGACTGGCGCCGGGGACCAGTGAGGACCGGCGGGTTCCACGTGGGTGGACCCCGAGCTGGGGGCAGCGGTAGGGTCGCGGGTCGCCGTCGTGTGCGCTCCCCTACGCCAGCACACGAACCCGGCACACGGACCCCGGCTTCCACCCGCCCTAGCAGGGTTGGCGCCTGGGAGGGAAGGCGGCCGAGTATGGGGACAAGGTGGGGGGGCGGGGGCCGGTATGCGACTGAGGTGTGGCCGCGGGGGAGGGGACGGGAGGCACGAAGGCTGTGGTCCGGTTGCCGCAGCAGTCCCGCAGTCGGCGCCCCGCGAAGAGGAGGCGGTGAGGGGCGGCGAGGTGCCCGCTGGTCGCACTGCGGTCCCTGCCGGCGTTAAGCCGTCCTCTGAATGAAAGGGAAAGGATCCATTTAAAGGAGATAGGGCGGGCGAAGACTTTTGCCGGTTCCAGCCGGAGCGGAGGGGTTTGGCCGCCGGGACGTGGGAGTTGCAGGGCCACGCCAGGCGTCATAATGCGGGGAGGTGACCGCGAGCGCAACGGCGCCTCCACCTGGGTTGAGCTACCAAGAGCGCGATCCGAGAGGGGAGATGCTTTAAACTGGGTATTTCCCATAGTGGTCCTAAACCTTGCCATAACCCCTTCCACCCTCACCCCCACACACCTCCAAATTCCTAGTAGAGAGCGTTTTAAACAAGCGCTCAGTACTAACCAGCTTCATTTCCTGGTTAAAAAAAAAAAAAAAAAACGACAAATTCTTCACTTTGTTAACCTGTCCGTCCCCAAGTCCCCACGAGGCAGCTTTTCACAGCCCTAAGACGCAGTCACTCCAAACCCACAGCGAGTTGCTCGTGCGCTCGGCTTTTGCTCCGCAAGCCCCGAAGTGTGCCACCGGAGGACGCTGAAGGCAAAGTCTGGGCGGCCGCCCTGGTTTAGAAAGCGGTGGCCTCCCGGCGCCGGCGATTCTGCCGCGCGAGCCGAGTGTAGACGAGCCTCGCGTCCCCCTCCCACGGCGAGCGGGTCGGCCCTGCACCGACACTTGGTCAGCGTCCCTCTCTCCCTCTCCGGTATCGCGCATTTTGTCTAGAGAGCGTGACCCGGCAGACAATGAACTCGGAATCCCGAGCACCCGCCAGCGTTTCTCCAGTCTCTGCCTCCCGACACCTCTGCCCTTCCCCGCGGCCGGCGCTGTGTGCGCACCTGGACCGCCCAAGTCTCTCCGTCCCCAACTCCCCACTTCCCACGCCAAAGCAGCGAGAGGAGGGCCTTTCCGAGTTACCTGTCTCATGGTGGCAGCCACATCGAGGCCGTCCCCCTCGCTCTGCTTCCCAAGGGCAGAGCCCAGGAAAGTCCGAGGCACCTGTGCCACTCACCTCCCCCCATGCAGGGCGACCCCCTGCGTGTGTGTGTGTGCGCGCGCGCGCGCGCGGCACGCATTTAACCGCACAGAGTAATTCCCAGATGTGCAAGACAAAGCATTTCAAAAAGATGGTCCAGAGTTCAAGTAAAACACACACACACACACACACACACACACATATACATCTCCTGGAGGCACTGAGCCGGGGCTCGCCGCCTGCCTGGGCTTCTGGAGCGTACGCATCCGGGAGAAGGGGTTTTAACTCTGAATCTCCGCCAGATCCGCTTGGAAATTACCTCCTTTGGTGGTGCCGCAACAAGTGGCCCCGCCGCCTACCCCGGGCTACAGCCTCCGGGTCTCTAGTCCTTGCTGGAATAGCTGAAGGAGGGTGAGGGAAGGGGGGAGGGGAAGAAGACTATTTATTTATTTTTAATTGTGGAAATTCCATCTGCGTTGACACAATCAACCTCCAATTTTAATGTGGCGGTATCATCAAGATTAACACCTGGAAATGCAAAATTTACCCACCTTCCTATTAAAGAGGTGTGTTTTTTTAACCGAGCATTTTTCCTCCAGACGGACTTACACTTTATTCATGCAATTTCCCCGACCTTTGCGGTTTGGAGAAAGGCGGGGTGCTAACGGTAGCAAGGTGTTTCTTTTTATATCAGATGCTTCTCCCCCTCCCCCTATCCAATTTATAATGGTTAGATTCTCAGCTTCCTCAAAGGTTCCCTATCTAGCATTTGTGCCAGAAACTTTACGAGTAAACTATCTTTTCGGGTCGACCTCCTTGTCACTTGTCCCGCGCCCAGTGAAACCCAAGTATCAATGGGCCAAGTCTCCCAGCTTCAACACTGAGTCACATCCCGGCTGGAAAGGCCCTCAGGGGCGAAGGACGCGTTACCCGGCTGATCAGAATGGGGAACAGAGGTTGGAGCGCCCAGAGTCCAGGGGCCTCCGTCTTCCTCCTCACGGTGTCCTGGGACTGAGCTGAGGGCCGCGGCGACCTCGACTGGAAACCGCGTCCCTGCCCAAACCAAGTACAAAACTTCCTTGAACAAAAGTTTGAAAGAATCAGTGTAGCGACAGACTTCTCCTTCTAATCTGGTTATAGTAAGTAGTCATATAGGTATACCCACATAACCCAAGTGGAGAGCAGACGCCCAGATTCGCTGTCCCCATGTGTTGCTGGAGTTGGCGCAGACGCGTCCGCGGGCACAGTGGCGAACATGACACCGCATTTTCCCCGAATTCCTGCCTTCTAGGGTGGTGCAGCCGGGAGAGAGGGCCACGGGGACGTGGGGGAAGAGGCTGCGGAATCCGTTCGTTCTGCGGTAGCACCGGGGCTTCTGAACAGCGCGCAACTCCAGGGGGCTCTCGCACGGCCCCTTCTCCCGCTTGAGAAAAGCGATGCTCGTTATGGAAGATTAATAGCCGAGCTTCTCACGACCGCGCGGCGCGTGCCTACCGGCACCACTAGCTTAGTTGTTTTAACTTGACCTTTATTATTAGCAACGTGCTCCCAGAGTCTAGAACTGGATTCGCACCCCGATGGCCGCCCTCTCCCCACCCCCCCTCCACCCGGCCTGCTTCCTGGGGAGGTTCAGAGACTTGCGCCCCCTCCTCCTCCGGAGGTGGCAGGCCTGAGGCCCTAGGCGACTTGACCCAGGAGCCGGCAGACATCCCCGGGCGTGGTCGAAGGTCTCCCGGGCCTCGCAGCTGGGCGGTGTCTGCAATGCATCGTCGTGGGTTCTCTATGGCACAGTGTGCCGGTGTGCAGAGAGAGAAATAAAAAAACAAAAAAACACACTCCTAAGTGCCACTTGTATCTATGGAGTGGCGGTGGTCTACACAGAGTGCCTGTGCCTGGAGGTGTTGGGGGAGGGTACTCCGGCCAAGGGGAGGGTACCGCGGCCAAGGGCAGGGCGGGAGGACAGTGAAGGCCGGCTGGCCGCAGGAGAACCCTTCTTCTCCGGGTTCAGCGGCCAGGAGCACCCCGAGCTGCGGCTATAGGGGCTGGTAGGCTCTCCTGCACCCCGCGTGCTCCCCCACCTTCCCTGTGTCCCCCGGCTTTTCCAGGAGGAAGATGGGGTGCCCAGCGGGGGTGGGGCGCGCCCGGCCGCGGGGCCGGGCTGTCACGTGCCCCCCTCCCCCGCCACTGCGGCGGGAGTTCCAATCAGAGCGCGCCAGGGGGCTCCTCCTGGGCAGGAACCACCCGGCTCGGCGGCGGAGGGTGGGCCGCCGTCACCTGACCGCCCGCCCCCGCCCCCCGCGAGTAAGGGGCGGTGGTAGCGTCTGCTCGGTTACAAATGGCCCCTCCCGCCCCGCTCGCCCGCTCGCTCGGGCTCGGCGCGGACCCGCCCGGGCGCACTCCTTCCGCTGGCGTCCGGCGTCCTGCCGCCCTGCCCGGAGCCGGCCAGCGGTCTCCGCCACCCCTGAGGGCGCTCCCGGCCCCCAGCGCGGAGGCTCGCGGGCGGAGGTCGCAACGAGAGGCTGGACCGCGGTGGCGCGCGGCTCGCCTTCCCGCAGGTGAGCGTGCAGTGAGGGCGTGGGATGCTGCGGGCACAGTGCGGGGGACTTGCGGGTTTTCGGATGCGGACGCGGGTCCGTGCGGTGCGCAGGTTAAGTTTGCAGAGCAAGTCCGAGGTGTCTCTCTATCTCTGCCTGCTCTTGCTCCTCCCGCGGGTTGGCGGCTCCCGCAAAAGCCTTGACTTGGGGGAAGGGCTTCGGGGAAATTCTTGTCTTGAGATACTTGACAAAGGTTGAAAAGGCACGTCAGGTGGAGCGTGTAGCTGCAGCTGATGGGGGTTAGACAGGTAGGTGCATTTGAGTGTGCCTGCGTGTATGTGGCTTCCCGGCGAGGAGGATGAGCCCGAGAAGAGGTGAAGCCTCTGCGGCGGGTCATTCCGTCCCCAAAAGCCACTTAGATGCTGGAGATGGGAAATTGCGCTGCTCCAAGGTGGTCACTGGATGTTAAGGCAGCAAACCAGAGACCCCCGTGGTTTTGATCTGCCCATGTAGTAAGGAGAGCAGGCGGCTCGGTAAAGTGTGTGAGGTTTCAAGGTACCCAGAAAATATTCCTTTTACCTTTTAACTTCTTGACAGAAATTTAAAGTGCTGAATCATGCAAAAAGATGTGGAAAATAATTTACTTCATTTTTTAGTAAAGTTTTTCAAAGCTGGTAATATCTGCATTTTTGGATGAATGCTTTAAACTTAAAGTGTAGGCACCAAGTATTTAAAATTGTATTTTGAGACTGTGTCTTTGGCTTTATGGCTATCGGTTGCTTTTCTTTCTTTAGGGTGAGTTGTATTCATTCATTATGTCTTACCACTCTCCCCCCTCAAAACAAACAAACAAACCAGCAAAAAATACCAAGACATGTTTTTTTGGTGTGTCCGTGATTGTAAAAGGAGGGGAGGAAATAGTCCTCGGATATAGAAAACATCCTCCTCTGATGAATGCAATGATGGCCAATTTGATTTGTCATATGCCACTGAAGGGAATGTCAAGCTGATAACACGCAGACTGGAGAGAAAAAGAAACAGGAGTTGCCCATGGAGGAAGAAATAAGCCATAATCCAATTGTGCTCAGAGAGCTGAAGGGAAGTACGTCCACACTGGAGCCTGAGTCCTCTTTGGTATTTGATACAAGTTCTGAGGTCAGACACCATAAAGTAGCATAAAGATGATTTTTTTAAAAAAAGCAGAGTCAAGATTAGTAAATGGGTGTGTCCAAAGACTGCTCTTGCCATGTACTCTGGGCTTCACTGTCTGAACTGCTCAGTGGCCTGCTGACTCATAAGGGAACCAGCATGGTTTACAGGGTTGCCTTTTACTTGTAGATTCTAAAGAACTGTATCTGTAGAAAAGAGGGAAGGAAAAAAGCTTCAACCGAGACATCCATACACAGAGACGCTCATCTCCTCCTCTCATCTCTTCTTCAGGGAGATTTTTCCCCAATTCCTTGACTTGTCACCTTCATTTCAATACCTGTCATCCATGCTTGTGCACAGAACATTCAGTTTGACACAAAGATTTTAGTCTAAATCTTAACATTAGAAATAGTGGCACTCCTAACAGCATGATTATTTCAAAGGCTTTTGTGAAGGATATGGAAAACTGGAATATGAACGATTAATTGAGTTTTCTCTGCAGCACAGACTCCCTTAACATTGCATGCAAGACCAGAGAGCCCCACCCTGTTTCTGAGCATCTGCATGAAAGGCCAGGAAAGGAATTCGACAATTGCAGTGGTGCAGAGAGGCAGTTTCTAGGTTTGGGTGTTACGTTTATTCAGACAATTACTAAAATTTTGGAGGGGAGGCTTTAATCCATAGGAAAGTCTTAAAAGCACAGTGTTATTCCGTTTCACCTGTCAGCTTGTTCAAATGTGCATTTAACTTGGAGACGTTGATTTTGATAGAAAAGGGATGTGAAGTGGGAGCTGCTTCCAAATTTTAAGATCCTGGGGCTAAAAGACGTGATTGGAAGGACAAATATCAAAGTGTTTAGTGAAGCCAAAAAGAACTATTTTCGTTCTGGTATTCTTAATAAAATTTCTTTGTAAAAGTAAGTTTTTTTTAGAAAGAGGGGCTCATCTTCAGGCAATAAACTTGCTTGTGGAATATACAAGCACCTGGCATCTCAGAACCGAGATGCATAATTGGAGCAGGAAACAGATGAATGAGCCTACCTTTTACTGCTTAGTCTTTCAATCAGAACCCAGTCATGTCACGTCAGATTAGAGGAAGGCCATTTCTGCAACATGGCAAGGAGGTTTCAAATCTGTGGGAAAGAAAATGTTTTGAGCTGCTCTGAAGAAAGAGATATGCAGTATAAATTCACAATTCATTGTTATTATAGCCATGCTTACCCGCATCGTCTACTGCAGATAGCGGGTCTGGCCATGAGAGAGAGAGATACTAAGACTTTTTTCTGTCCTTTTCAAATTTTTTTTTTAATTGAGGTAACGTTGGTTTATAACTCTTTCGTTTTTTAGAAAATAAAAAAATTTTCAAAAGGACGCCCTCTTGATGTTACCATTCATTTTTTAAGGCAAATAAATGATTTAAAGAAGAGAAAAAGGTACTTTTTCCATGATGGCTAGAGTGGATTAATGCATTTCTAAATCTGGATGTAGTGACCACTTGGCTGCATCTCAGCACTCCTCCAGTCTGAAGTGAGGCTCCAGGTGAAAATTGCATGTTCTGTTCCAAACTCATGTACGTTTAAAGCTGCTGAAGCCACCTTCGGCTTTTTTCCTTCATTCTTATACTATCTTTTCCCTCCTTTAAATCCACAAACCGCACTTAAAAATCCTAGCGCCTAGAAGGTTTGAGACTTCACCAGGAACACACGATCAGGTAAATTGTCTGTGATTGTGGGTCGTTCTAAAATCAAAATAGATTTCGGCTTTGGCTTCGAGCATCCCATCGCTAGGCTGTCTCCAGTGCTTTGCTCAGACACCAGCGCCCTGGCAGCCTGGTTTCAAAGAGGGTCTTTTCCTAAGATTTGCAGTGATTATTTTGTGGAAGTTAGCTCTGCCCACTTGCATACTTAATTACAGAGTAAGAAGGTTCCAGAACAGTACCTCCTTGAGTTCCAACAGTAAATATGTACATGGCATTTATGAGGAGCATTCCAGAATACCCTCCTCCTGGTGAAGTGAATGTGCTGGCTGAATAAACACCTAAGCAGCTTTAACCAGACAACAAATCTCATTTTTTACCATAGGAGATGGTGTTAATGTACACTGAGCTTTTTTAAGATAGTGGAGAGCTTTGCTGCATGAGGAGGGGCGTCTGATGTCTTTCTTCTTTTAGAGCTGGCCTCCAAGCATCTACCTTTTTCCATTTGAGGATGTGTATATTTTGTTGTTGTGTATATTTTGCAGGGAAACTGAAGAAAACACACTTTCCTAATCCACTTATTACAGGGAGTTGTGAGGCTTGTAATATTAGTGATATCGTCGGCTTTGAGCATTTTGGGTGTGTGAGGATTGGATTGAGGCAGTAGGGAGTAGCCTTTAAAAACCCATTTGGAAACTGCTGCTCCTTTAAAATTGTGTGACACTAAATACTTGCACACGCATCTCTGCAAAATTACAGAATGTGCTTTGGTGCACACCTTTTGCCACATACATGTGCATCCTATACAAATGAGAATTGCTATTTAGGATTACTCAGGTTTTTATTTTGAGGTGATTTGGGGTAGTGGGGAGGGTTTTTGTTTCCTGGTGGATGTGGGCTCTGATTCTGCTGTGCTTGGGTGTCTTAATACTTAGGACCCTCAAGAAGTGGCAGTGAACAAATACAATAGTTCATGTTATAAGTAAAGTATATTTTTTGCAATGTGTTTTCTTTTAGGTTGCCAATTTAAAAGTAGTCATGCTCTAGGTTTTAGAACCAAAATGTCATGAGAAATCGCTTCTGTCCAGATGTAGCTCAGGATGCATCTCCTTTGGTCAGATTGCTATCAATCCTCTTTCCTACTCGTGGAATTTGGAAACTCTCCAGACTGCTAATGATCTAAATCTTTTGGTTTTACAGGTGTTCCTTTGATACAGCGGAAGGTGCCTCTGCTCTTCTGCCTGAGAGTGGTTCAAAATGTAAGTTCAGCAAACCAAATAATCAAATATTGATAATTCTGGAGCTCTATGCAGAATGGTTCTTCCCACTTTCATTCCTTCTACTCAAGACTCTAGCCTCATAAATAAGAGTCTAGAAGGAGATGATATCATCCCCTTGGGTTGGGGGAGGGGTGCCTCACTTAGACCAACATTTCTTCACTGCACAGCACTGGAACTTTACATACGGTCGCCAGCACAGCCATCGATTGGCATTCTTCTCTACCCCTCCCTACCACATTATTTTTCTGGTAATAGGATATGAACCTTTGGTGTCTGGGTAATGCTGAACTGACACTTCCCCAGATATCACGTCTTTCTGGCTGGCCCTGCCTATTCTAATCTTCTCCTAGCTCAAGCAGATGGATTCCAATACATAGACACATGCAGCCTCACAGCAGAGTTCTTTTGTGCCATGAAATCCTATGCCCACTCCCGAGCTACCTTTCCTACCACGTACGTTCACTAAATGCTCCTTTAGCTCAGCTGATGAAGGTCACGCTGCTGGGATCTGGTCCACTTCAGTTATAAAATGGAAAGTGTTAGAATATGCAGGAGGCCGTTGCTGTTTCACACAAAGATGATGGATGGTGTGGGATCCCACAGATTTCCCGGGGATGGGTCCACCTTCTCCACTTTGTAGCTATCGAATGCTTCAAAGTGTGGCTCTTTACGGAGGGAACTGTCTGTTCTCGGAAAGGAACCCAGTGCTGGTTTAGACCCCTCCCTACTTCGTTAGAGATCTCAACATATATTTTAAGATATTTTTGAAAAATCCTTAGGCATTTAATGCATTTCATCAGTGGTCAGGCTCTAGAAAGCTGATTTTTGTTAGGAAAAACATCTCTCCTACCTTCTTTTGCCCTTTCTTTTCTGCCTTCCTGTTTCTGCCCTCTTGCCCAAAACATGGATTTCCATGTAATTCAGCTCACTAAAGATCTCTCCATTTTTGTTTCACTGCAGAGTTTATTGCTAGAGCGACTAATAGACTTTCAGCACAAATAGTATATTGATCACTTGAAATCTTGTTTGAGCTTCACTGAATATACATAATGGGGTGTCAATCAGGGAAAAAAATCTCATAATAAATGGCAGGCGACTTATATTCATGAGAAAATATGTCTTGGGCAGCACACAAAATATCATGTTTACTGTAGCATGACAGACTGATTTCGCTGGTCTCCATCACATTCATCGAGTGGATATTTAATAGCAAAGGCAAGGTTAGAGTACGAAGATCCTGGAACCTTTCTTTCTTTGTTTGTATGGGGGAGCATTTTTGCACACTCTCTCGAGTATAAACATCTTCGAGAACCACAGCCAGCAAGAAAGATCTTTTCTACCTGAGGAATTCAGAAATTGCAAACAAATCTGTTTAAGTTGGTGTATATTTAAAAGCAGCTACTGATTTATGCAGTCCATATTTTTTAAGTTTTTACCATGTGTATCAGTGCATACACTCGCTGTATGCAAATATCATATTCAATGTGTATATGGGAGAGCACAGTATATTTAGAGAAAATCCTGCTTTACATAAATTATTTTTAAGAACCACCGAGCAGAGGAGTACCCATGCGTTAGGAAAGCTAAATTTTTTTTTTCTTTTTACATTTCACATTGAATGGATAAGTAAAGGAATATCGATTCTGAAGTCTTATGTGTAATTCTTTAAAATCTGTTTTCTTGATAGAGTGGTGATTATTTCTGGGAAAGTGATATTTTTGGTTGCTTTCTGTAGCTGACTTATAACTGACTCTGTTGCTGCTGGCTGGCTGTGTGGGGTCTGGCCACAGAGGGAACATGGGCTATTGTAGTAGCTGTAATCCTGCTTTACCCCAGGACAGTGTGGGGGTACTTCAGACTTTCCTCGTCCGCTGGATGGGGTGCGCCTAGCTTCCCTCAGGAATTCTTCGTCTCCTGTAAGTGGCTCTTGGCTAATCAGGTTTTAATTTGCTTTTTTTATGGTAAAAAAAAAAAAAGATCACACTCCAGACTATTGTCTCTTCCAGTTCCTGTACAGCAGTCAAGATTTTTAAAAGTGTATTATGGCAGAGTTAAATCTCAGGTCATATTTGATAATCAGAAAAATCCACTTATCATAAACAGTGTAAAATAGGACAAGTGAGGCTATTAAGATATAAAAGAGGTGACATTAGGCCCCGATCATGTCTGTTTTTACGTGGGGTTTCAGGAACTTTTGTCTGTTTCGTCTACTTCATTAAAGTGCTTCTGATTTGTTTTTTAAAGATTTTGGCTAGCAGTAAGAGAAAATGAAAAATTTGCTGAGAAAATGGGATTATTTGAGAACTAGCCAGTTGCAGAAATTCAACAGTCTATGATTATAGGAGAGCTACATATTTTAGTAATATTTTTTACAGTAAAATCTTATATCTGTATATTACTTTACATATGTATACTGTTTTGTAACAATTAGATACTATTTGTAGTATGTAGCTTTTTGCAAGAAGAGAGGCAATCAAATTTGATAATTTGAGCTTGGGGAATTATGCTGTTGATATTTTAGCAAAAGCTAGGTTATAAGAGAGGTTTATAAGCTAGGTTAAGCTCAGAGAATTCGCTATTTGAATAAACTTCATTGCTTTTAACCTACAGAGAAATGTGTGTCTGCAAATGTTAAAACTGAGACTTCTTTGATGTCATCCATAAAAGGGAAAAATTAAATCCTGGGGCAAAGAATTTTGTAAAGAAAAAATTTCCCAGAGAAATTTGAGTCTGAAACATGCATTTACAGGCCTTGCTGTTATCTTAAATTTTGGATAGTTTTACTAATTTATTTTAATAAAGAGAGAAAAATTAATAGGAACTAAGTAGACGTTACATGAACTATTTTCTGATTAAAAGATATTCACAATTATGTGTTGGTAATATAAATACCCAGTTTTAATAGATTGCTTTCTTACCAGTCCTTAACATTTTACAGTGAGAATATTTAAAGATAAATACGACAAGTTTAAGCACATATCTTTTATAGATCTTGTCGGTAGAACTAAAAACATCAGTATACTCACCAGGTTCTTGGTAAAGCTTTTAAATTGTTTTAAAAGTATATTTATTCAACATAAATTTCAAAAAGAAGAGTTGAATTTGCAGCTGTTCCACGGAAATGGATGTTATAATTTCTGAGGTTTGATTTTTATATATGCTAAATGAAGGTTAGGAAGTAGCTAGAATTCTTGTATTTTTGTTTTCTTGCAACGGCTACATTTTCGGAACCCATAGAGTCAGAGGTCCCTTCCATTAGATGCGGCACACTTCAAGTTTTATTCCTTTAATAAAAGAACAGGAATGGGGCTACTTTTCCTCCTAACAATGATTTAAATAATAACTAGGTTGATGCAATAGATTAAGGATAATATGCTTTTAAAAAATTGGTGTTTTTCTCACTTTAATAAAAAAACACATTCAGGCAAAGAAGAGAAAAATTACAACGTCCTAATTCATTGATCAGTGAAGTAGTCGTTTGGTATATATTACTTTTAATAAATGTAGAGCTTTACATTTAATAAAAAGTTTATTTTCAGTTTTCATTGCTCATAGTAAGAGAGAATCAACAGACAGTTTGCTTAGGGTATGTAACTGCTGGGCTTTCCGTAGGTTAGTTCCCCTAAGAGAAGCGCTGTAACGCAGAGGAACCTTTTATTCACCCCCATGTGCCCCTCAAGAATCCACATCCCCCATATAAGAAGAGAGTAGTCATCAGCCGGTGACTTCTTATACTTACTGATGGATTAATAATATGTGTGTTTTATGTAAGCATATAATAGACTTATGACAAGTCTATTGTTATATTATACTTATAAATAGTTAAATGTATTATACCATTTAAAATGAGCCTAAACCATTCTAGTTTAATTAGAAAACTAATACTGATAAATAGACATAACCAAGTGTCCTATAACATTAAAGAAAACAGGCTTGATTCTCTCCAGCTCAGTTTTTGTTTGAGATACGTGCTGTGGCAAAAGTGATTTTCTCACTGGTAGGCTGATCCACCATGGTTACATAGGAATTTGGTGAAAAAGTAATGCATGGTGGGTTTTTTGGTTTGTTTTGTTTTGGGCTGTATGTGTGTGTGAGTACAGGGGGGTACTCTGAAGAGTCAGAGTCTCACTTTTAAAAATAAAAAAATCCGGTGAAACCAGTGAATCCCACTTTTGGGTTAAATTTCTTCCTCTCGCTGTGGGCTCGGCCCCTTTCAGACTGTGCTCTGGTCACCCTGACAAGTGTAGACACGCAAACCCCTCATCTGAGGGACTTGATTTGGTCTCAGCCAAGCAGAGGGGGTGGCCAGTCTATGAATTCTGTGCCCAAACTAAGATTTTGAAAACCCAGCGTCATAGCCGATGTTATTCTCCAGCAAGGCGGCCACACCCTCTTCAGAGTCATCGTTTGGTTGCTGTGCTTTTTATCCTCCTGCAAACACCTATGCCTTTTCACGAGTTCTTCAAAATCATTTTTCTCTCACGTTAGAGATAAAGGATAAGAGTTCAAGATAAGACTTAAAAATATGAAACCTGCCATAGACCCACATTATCAGGCTCTTCCACTCTCAGAGAACCTCTGGTGTAATTTGGGGGCATGAATTTTCAGCCTGGACAAAGCTCTGACTCAGGCCTTCATGAACGCCCCTTAGGAGATGTATCTTAGCCAGGTGTCTCTAGAGCCGAGATGCGAGGTGCAGACAGACAGACAGACAAACACTCTCTAATGCAAGGACTTAAATTGACAGTTAAATAAACAAAACAGCACAAGGTGAACCTTGGTAGAGATGAAAACTGCTGCTGTTTCTTTGAAGATGTTAGTAAATGCAGCCAAATTCCAGAGTTTTCTTCTTCTTTTTTTTTCCTTTTGTCGTAGCCTAGGATTGCCACTGCCGGTGGCCATGATGACTAAACATTCTTGATTTTTCTAGATCTAAACATGAGACTGTGGGGTTCCTTATAGAGCCTGTTTCTTGAGCAGCATTGTCCCATGGAACTTTCTGGGGTGACAGAAATGCTCTAAGTCTGTAGCGTCCAATGCAGAGTCAGTAGCCACATGTAGCCACTGAGCACGGGAGGTGTGGCTAGTATGACGGAGAAACTGAATTTCAAGAATCTTACTTAATTTTAGTTAAAATTTAAAAAGCCGCATGTGGTTAGTGGCTACGTGTTGGACAGCGTGGCCTCCAAGAACGGGGAAGTGAGTCAGGGTTGCCATGAAGTTCCCCTTGTGGGTGATGCGAGCGAAGGGCCGTGCACACTGCAGGCACTGGAGACTGGTCAGTGCTGACCACAGTGCTTTCTCAGCCCGGTGGGCCCTGCCCGGCTGCCTTGCAAATCATGCTTGTGCTTGTTGCGTTCTGGTTTTTACATTTTTGAATAGAATTGAATCCTCCCGATCAAGGCACAGTGCATGATATTGTTACTGCTCTTTTTTTAAAAAAAATTTTATTGTGGTAAGAATGCTTAAAATGAGATCTACCCTCTTAACGGATTTTTAAGTGTACAATACAGTATTGTTATCTATAGGCACAATGTCGTGCAGCAGACTCTCGAACGGATTCATCTCGCATAACTGAAATTTTATACCCGTTGATTAGCAGCTCCCTGTTTCCCCTCCCCCAGCCCCTGGCAACCACCATTCTATTCTCTGCTTCCATGAGTTTGACTATTGTTGCTGCTCTGAGACCCAGCTGGGCTGTCTTGGTTGTCCCAGAACCTCTCTGGCTCCTGGCTAGTTTGTTTGGCTTTGAGTATATGTCTGAGGTGTTCTCAGAGAGAATTCTGGCTTTGGGTTAAGGGGTTTAGGGACAGAAGTCTGGACTTGCCCTTCCAGAAGGTGTTTGCCCCACTTCTTCCTTCTTTGTTGTCACCACGCCCTCTCATACATGGTTGGGGCTTCACCATCTCGTTTACATTTGGACCCTGTGTCTGAAAGGATTTTACCTCGAATGTGCTTAAAAAAATAAGTACTGACCCCTCAGCCAAGGCAAGACCCGTTACACAGTTGTGACACCTCTTTCATCCCACAGATACAGGCTTCTTGCTATAACCGGCTAAAGGTTTCCCATGGATGTAGAGCGTCTCTGAGTCCACTGAGACGTTTTCAGAGCCTGTTCCGAACACGCGTCCTCGGCCAAGTGGGCTTGTTCCTGGTGGAGCTTGGTTTCTTCAGCTCCCTGCATCCTAAGACTTGACAAACAGGTGTGTGGGGAGGGAGAGGGGGTCAAGAATGCCTTGCAGCTGTGACCATCCCCTTTGTGACCCCAGTACACACACGGGAGGCTTCCATCTGAATGGGGAGAGACAGACAGCGCCCCGGGCACAGATGGGTAAGGCAGCGCTGTCCTCAGGGAGCTCACGGCCTACACCCCTCCTCCCACCCCCGACCTGAGGTCCTCTAAACGGGCCCTACCTCAGAGAGGCTTCAGAAAAAATATTAGTAAGCTAGCTCCTGGGCCCTACCCCTTGTTTGTAGAATTAGAACATTTGTTTCAGTTCTCTTGACCCTGTCTTCGTGCTTAGGGGGTTTTCCAAACATGCTGATGTCATGGTCCCATGCAGACGGAATCAGAGTGTCTGGGGCGGGGCCTGGACGCTGACGGATTTCAAGTCCCCCAGGCACTTCTGACGCAGCCCACATCTGGCCGCATCAACAGAGGAGTTTTAGGATGTGCGATAAGAGTTCTGGCTGGGATATCCGCCCCACTCAGCTTGTATTCACTTGTTGGGCACCTGCTATGAGTCAGGCCCTCCCCGGCATGATGCTGGGTTTCAGCGTTCTCAGCCTCAACCCTTTTCTACCTCCTTTGCAGTCTCATCAGTTCTGCTCTGCCCACTTAGCAAGTGACACCTGGGCCTGTGTCTCAGCAGTGACCCTTCCAGACGCAGCTTTCCAGCATAGGTGAAACTGGGCCAGTCCCCTTCCCCGTGCCACCCGGCTCCCTGGGAATCGGGCTACAAACCTCAGCTGCTCCCACAACCCAACCTGGTCCCCGAGTCCTGCTGCCTCCACGGCGTGGTCCCCTGCAATGCCCTGTTTCTCAGTCACTCAGATGCTGACCTAGTTCAGGCCTGCACCGTCTCGTGCCTGGGGTGATTAAAAACGCTCTGAGCTGGTCTCTGCCTCCTTGGGTCTCTCCTCTCTCCAGTTATCCTCCCCCAGCTGCTGAAACGTAGGTCACTTCATAGAACTCGCACCACTGAAAGCGCAGAAGGGCTTCTTGTGAGGACAGGACCATCCACATCTCCATCACCTGCCCAACCCTGCCTTCCAGGCCCCCCGCCACACAGGGCTGCTCACTGGGCCCTCCATGTCCTGCAGCACAGGCCTCACCGTGTGGTCCAACTGCTCTTCTGCCTTCCTCCTCTGCATTTCCTGATCTGTATCTCCCTCAAGGCCTGGTTCACAGATCACCCACAAGCCTCCTCCAATGCCTTTGACCAAAACCCTCATTCCCAAGGCCCCGCACCTTCTTTTGCACCTGTAGTCCTTGGCGCTCTTTCCTCATCTGTCCTGGTTCACATGCAAGTGCTCATAGGGCCCTGCCCCCACCCCGCAACTCCATCCTGCAGGCGGGAGCCATGGTCAGTGCTTTTGCAAAGGCTCTACTGGCATCACACACTGCCACCGATGTGCCTGTGGTACTGTGTTTAAATGCCTTTGACTGGATGCTCTTGGCAGTGACCCAAGCCTTTGGTCTTCCCCCGAGTGTGGATGCACAGGGACTTTGTCTTGGGCCCCCCAGCCTGAAGCTTCTGCTCCTCTCACTGCCCCCACCTAACACACAGACACAGAGACACATGCACACACGTGCACCCCTGCATCGGCCTTCCCCTGGTGAACTCTGTTCCTTCCTGCTGTCACCTCCTGCCTCCTCCGTCCCTCCCCCGTCAGAGCTGCTCACCGGTACTTGCGTTCTCAGAGCAGCTTCCCATCACTTTGGTGGTGCTTTTGGAAAGCACTTGCCTCCATCTCCTTCTTCTTTGAAGGAAGGAGAATTTTGAGACGCAGCTGGTAAGTATTTGCAGTGTTGGGGGAAGGACACCAGGAGCCCTCCCCCTGTTGCCCTCTCCCCGGCCTCCAGTCTCCAGCTCAGCCGACCTGCCGAACAAGTCGTGAAGCACAGTCCAGCCAGCATAGCGTGTCCGTTTTGAATCACTCCTGGCTGTCCCTGGTGAGGCTCCTTCTTAGGCTGCTGCTTCAAGGGTAGCCTCAAAGGACTGAGCCAGACCCTCAAAGCCACCCCCCTTCCTTCCTGGGAGGTCCCTCAGGGAACATGGTGATGGCCAGGTCCCTGCTCTGGACAGGTGCATGGAGATGAAGGGTGCTGGCTCCGCCCTCCCATTCCCATGGGGAGGAGGCCCGGAAGCGCATCAGGAGAGGGAGAAACGCTGGGAGGGCATTGATCCAGGGTGCCGAGGGCCTCTCCACCTGGGCTGAGTTGGAGAAGCTTCCAGAGCTCAATCTTGGAGAAGGAGGAGGAGGAAAAAGGCATGAGAGGCTGAGGGACCCCTTTGTGGAGATACGCAGAGGCCCGAGGGAAGGCAAGAAGGCAGAGCTCATTAGAGGAACTGCAAGTATGTCAAGTATTTTAGCGTGGGGTAGAAATGGAGGTGGGAGAGGCAGAGACCAAGCGCCGGTTCTTGGGCCTGCCTTGCCCTGCATAGACTCTTAGATTCCATCATCAGGGCAGAGAGGAGCAGCCGATTGGCAGGGAACTGCAAATCCCCAGTGGGCCAGCATCATCCACTTTCCTCATTCCACTTCTGTCGGGAACTGTCTCCTTTTGGTGCCATCACCCTGATGCTCCAGGTTGGCTGGACCAGGGCATGGTTCCCCCTTGGCTGTGTCGTCACCCCACACCTGAGCCACACCACCCACCGTGTGAAGAGCCTTCGCTGATGTGCCCGCAATCGGATGAGGGGACTGCAGGGGCTCACCCCATGGGGCCAGGGTTGGCACTTGCTCCAACTCCTGTAGATGGTCGTTGACACACTGACAGCCTCATGTGGGAAAGGAGAACTAATCTCAGAGGGGTAACAGCCACAAAGCCCCAATGGCCGGTGGCTCTGAGGGTGGCTGTAGCACATTCCAAACTTGTCCTTCAGCCAAGAGGCCCTTTGTCAACTTTTGAGGGAGAGAGCATGACCAGTCTCCCTGGCTCCACTTGGATTTCCGTCCTGCCACAGCCCCATCCAGCGTCAGGAGCATGTCAGGCTCTGGACTGTGGCATACACCTTCCCAGGCCCCATTTCTTGGCCACCCCATGGGCCCTACAGCCTGAAGGGATGCAGATGACTCTGGGTGGCCCCCTAGGAGCACCTTCCCACCAACATGGCCAGCGACTTCTCCGCTCTGCTGTCAATCTCTCATCTGACAATTAAGCCACTGAAAAAGGACAATTCACAACATGCCTACACAGAGAAGCCCTTTTATTGGGCTTTTAGAAGTTCTTTTATTGGGCAAGAATGGCCCAGTCGTCCACATTAGCACCATTTATATCTTTATTTATAGGAGTTACTGTTCTTGAGAATGGTCAAGCAGCATTGCTTTAAGAAGGGTGTTCCGTCATTCGATTTAAAGCACGCTGAGAGGGTTCGTTGTCCCCAGGCAGCATGGTGGCCTGGGCCAATGGCTGGGATTTGATCAGAGTTTGCTGAGTGGGTGGCGGAACACACACTGACACAGACGGCAGGGTCGTGCTGGCAGAGCCTTTGTCATGGAGTCTGTGGGTTGGGGGAGGTGGGGAAGCTGCCTCACGGATGCAGGCCTGTGACAGGCCCAGCCTGGCCCAGGAGCCCTCTGCAGGATGACACAGCAGCCCGTGTGGGCAGTGGGAGCTATTCTCGCAGACTCACACAAACGTGAGAGAAGCTTGGGTTCATTATTGATTTAAGGGTACAGCATGGGAAACTAGAGCGCCACGTGGGAAGGATGGTTATTTGTAACTCCAGTTTGGGCATGAATGTTCCGTCACATGTGGGAGAGCCCACAGACACCTTCTGAACTTTTGACAGATAGGTTGGCCTGAAGGAGTTGTCTTGACAGAGACCCAGTGTGGTTTTAGAGATAGTCCAACGTGCAGGAGGATCCAAAGGACTCCGGAACCTTCACCTGGTCTCATCTACCCCTCAGCCCTGCCCCCACCACCAAGTCAGGCCACCTCTTCCCGGCCTCCCAGGTCTGCAGTACCTGCCCGGCCCTGAGGGGTCAGTGGGCAGTGAGGGGGCGGTCAGGGTCGGGGGCCCCGTTCAGTCCAGGATCGTGCCCTGTGCTGGCTCACGCTCTAGGGACATCATTTGAATTGGGAATGTCCAGGTGTGTGCTCACCACCCCTCGGGGCTGGACCTGAATTGGCCACCTGATCTCTGAGTAGCGTGACCCAGGATCTCGAGGGATTTGCCCGCCTCTCCACCCCCACCATTTATTATGAATGCCGTTGTTCACTATCCCTTTGTAGTGTTTCCTCAGCACTTGCCATGGATATTTTCATTTTGTCTTCATAATCACTCATGTTACAGGTACTGTTATCACCATTTTGCAAATGAAGAAATTGGCTCAGAGAGGGCAGGCCAATGGCTCAAGGTTACACAGCTAGAAAGGGCAGAGGCTGGCCGTGCTGCCATCCTGCCTCTCAGAGGCCTGGACTCTCAGCTGCCTCAGTCCAGGCTCCTGGGCCTGGCTCACCACCTACCCCATGTGTTTCTGAGTCATGAGCCATAGAAGACGAAAAAGCAAGAATGTCTTAGAAGCTCACATGTGCTCCAGGAGCCTCGTTTCCCAGCCTCCTCCTCCCAGCTGGGCCTCGAGGCCTCTGTAATCCATCCGTGTGGCTCCCCAGGGCCCACTCCCCCTTGCCTCCATGCACATCGGTGAGTCATTTCCTCAACTTTTTCTTCTGGGGTTTTATTCCTATTAAAAGGAAAAGTTTCCTTCACCATGACTTACGTCTGCCTCTGCAGATCATTTGTTGAAGTGTTCCAAAGACTTTCAGGATGATTTCTTGTTTGAATATTAGATTTCTGTCTCTGCAAAATGGATAACCATATGCCGTCAGCTCTGGATATTGGCTTCAGTGGACTATCCGCCCTGAATTTTTTATACCAATAATAATGGAACAGTCTGTGTCAGGGGAACCTAAGTCTCAGCTGGAGAACTGCTGGGAGAATGGGGAGTAGGTTCATGCTTAGGAATACGCGGTACCTGTTGGCCCTGATTCCCCCACGTACAGATGTCAGCAAGAAGGGAAATGAAGGCAGACAGGCACAGGCTTTGGGGGGTGAGAGAAAGGCAGCATAAGTGGCGGAAACCCTCAACACAGGGCTGAGCCCCTGAGCCTGTTCATGAGCATGATGGAGCACAGGCTTGGCTTCACACAGCCTAGGTTCACATCCTAGCTATGCCATGTGCTCTCTGCTGTGTGCCTTTGAGCAAGTTACTTAACCTCTCTGTGCATCAGTTTCTGATCTGTAAAATAATGGTACTACCTCAAAGGGTGGTGGCGAGGACTGAGAAGTGCACGCCTTTAGCACCCTGAGAAATGTGCCTGGCACATGGTGGGTGCTCCATGTTGGTAGCAACGAGAACAGACTGATTTCTGGAAAGAGCTATGCGGAATGAATTGCTGGGCATATTATCCATCCATTGGAAAACAGTAGTAATTCCTGTTTTGTGTTATAGGCAGAGACCATTGGCAGCTCTAGTGAGGCGCCCACCTAAAATCAGAAGCAGTGCCACCAGCCCCATCACAGGATTTGGGGAGATTATGTGATTTATTGTTTATTTAATTTATTTATGCCATGCTGAGTTCTACGCAGGGTCTGAGCCATCTTCCGTCTGCTTTCTCTCCGTGTGCTGTTGCTTCTTGGTGAATGAGATCAGGCCGGGAATTGGCCCCAGTTCTGGAGGCTGACTGGTCCTATCGGGATGACTCCATTCTTTGTGTGTTTGTCTGCATGTGATTCATTGTTTTTGCCTTTGACTCTCCATGCCAGGGGCAGGGGAGGGGGCTGTCCACCCACCGTTGTGTAGATCTCTGTATTTTTGAAAGGCACCTGCTAACAGGATTCTTGTCCCACTTAAGGACGCTCCTCTTATGATCCAAGCTCAGGCCTCATCCACTGGGGCATCCTCTGTCAGCCGGCCCATAGCTGGGGGCCAAGCCGGGTTTCCCACGGGCACTTCCTCTCCCTCCAAACACTATGCCCGAGACAGACATGAGATGGTGGCCCAAAGGCTCAGGCCATTATGTACGGTAATCAGTGTGGTTCAGCGACCCCACTCAACCCTTCCTGCCTCAGATGGTCCCTTCTGGGACATCCTTAGCCTCATGGCCAGGACGTGGGTACCTTTCAGGGGACCAGAAATCTCCCCTATAGTTGCCAGGCACCAGGAACCCCAGCAAGCCAACCACACAAGCCCCTACCGCGCTGTTATCCCTTGCACCTTGGTCTCCCTCACAACCACATCCACCCCATCTCCGTCGCCACCCAAGCAAAGGCCACCACCTCCCTCCATGGGTCCCCACCCTGGCCTCCATCTGGTCCACTGCGTCTGGTCTGCATGTCTCCAGCCACACAGCATCCAGCATGGTCTTTAGAAACACGAGTCCCTCTGCCTCCCATTCCCGTCTCCCCTGCCGTGGGTTCTAGCTTTCTCTGTGTTTCTTCATAACAGCAGTTTCAATTGTATACTTGGGGATTCTGGTCTGTTCTTCTTGTGCTCTTTAGCTGGTAAGGGCCATGGGGCCAGGACTGTGTCTGTGTTGCTGACCTCTGTATCCCAGCACCTGGCATGGCCTTACAGTTGTTGCTCCAGTGTGGACAGAGAGAGAGAAGTCTGACAGCCTCTGAGGACATTAATGTCTGGGGCCCCATCTGCTAAGAAGCCAGGAGGACCTATTGGAGGTAACAGGGCTGGTGCAGGTGGGTAGAAAAAGAAGCCTCCTGCATCCCACCTGCCATTTCTGCCTCTGACAGCCAGCCAGGGGCTCCCCAGGCCAGGTGGAGCACATGCTCATGCGGGGCTCGGAGGAGGGGTTCCTTCTCGCCAGGAGAAAGGCGGTCACTGTAGCCTAGCTCCTGGAGGGGGAAGCACTGGGTAGGTTAGCGAGGATTAACAAAGACTTGTAGAGTACCTTTGGTGCCAGATTGCTCACACCTGATCTCAGTTCATCTCTACCAAAACTCCTTGAGTTTGGTTGTCCCCTTGCCACTTAACTCAGGAAATTGAGGCTCCGAGAAGCTGGATGCTGCCTCTCCTCTCCACTCCTGGTCTGTCAGCCACACCCGGGCCTAACAAATCTACTGGAAAGAATCAAGGGCTCAAACCCTGCCTGAACTAATGTGACCGAATCACTTTATCTCCAGGTCACAGCCAAGAGGAGATCCCACAATGAGGCAGGGTCAGACATGGTGATGGTCTGTTCAGCCAAGTGGACAGTTGTTACCTAAAGAATCTGGGGACTGTCTGGATCTGTCCAGGAGAGCATTGCTCAGTTTCGGCAGCATATAACTGGGGTAACGACTCATCTCGTCTGGAGCTCTTGAGGTCTGACAACAAGGTCAGGTGTTGTCAGTCTCCAGGTGGAGCCCAGACAGTGTCAGGAAAACAAATAGCAGTGGAGGTGGGAGGAAAAGCAGGCTTAAATCTCCCCCTAAGGGGCATGGCTCTGCCTATGTCTGTATCAGCAGCTCAGGGTTTTGAGATGAGAGCCTAACAGATGACGACAAATGTCTAAAATGGAGTTTTTGTTGGGCAGACCGAAGAACTCAGAAAATGACAATTGGAGGTGGAGCCTGGCCTTTTCCTTGGCCTGAGACCAATCACACCCTCATGTCTCAACTCCTGGTCCTGAGCAGGCTGCTGTTCTAGATGCTGGGGTTGGTCAGACAGACTCGAGCCCCATTCTCTCCATACAGACGGAATCCCCGGGGAAGGGTGGCATCACACGGGGGTCACCTTTACCTGAGCTTAAGTAAGAGAGTCTCAAATTCAGTCTCAAGCTGCAGCACCCCTCATGCTGACAGTGCCAGCCCAAGCAGGGAACCGTAGTACCTTTAGGGTGAGGGTGACTGAGGATTAAGGTTGAAAGATGGTGGAGAGTAACAAGGGGCCCGACAAGGAGCCCAGCCTTGCTTTCCAAAAGGAGCCACAGGACAGTTTCATCCTGCTGTTAGCTGGACATTCAGAGCTTCAGACTCCTGAGGGGAACACCCTGAAATCATAGCCATGATCCTGGACTGGGACATTAGCTTGCTGTGTCACCTCATTCCTGTCACTTTGCCTCTTCTGCAAAATAGAACTGCCAGCTACTATCGCATGCTGTCGTGCTGCCATGTCAAGTTTGTATAAATGCAAACCGCATTTGGGTCTACTATATTTTCCTTTCAAACACTGATACTTTAATGGCTTAAGCCACCCTGACCCTGTAACTCTATAGGGTAGTGTTGGTTTTAATAATTACTATCTTGTGATTCCTCATGAACCACTCACAATGCACTCGTGGTCCAACTGGACCACCTCCGTGAAAACATGAGGACCGCACACAGCCAATGATGATTAGCATCAAGGAAAGGAGCATCCAGGGGAATCTAGACCAGGAGGAAAGTGTAGGGCACTGGCTGTAAGATGAGCTGTCCCAAGTGGTCCACACTCCTCCAGGGATGCCCCCGTTGACAGTTACAGTATGCACCTGCCTCACCCCCCACCCCATGGAGTTGACCGCCCTGGCTCTCCTCCAGACATAACTTGGCCATAAAGGGAATCAACTGGCTCCTCTCCAGGCTGGGGTGGTCCTGCCTTAGTCCATTTGTGGTAGGGGTGTGTGTGGATCAATGCTCCAATAACTTTATATCTGGTACTGTTGGGTAGAAAATAAAGAGGGGGACTCTAGCTCAGGGACCATTAACAAGCCGCAAGAAGGAAGATGGAGCTTATCCTGCAATCAGGTGAACAAAACAGTGGTTTTGGCCTGAGTAGAGCCTGATGCAGTTGAGACAAAAAGCTCAAAATGTTGAAACAGCTGCAAATCTTATGAGCGGTGGAAATGGCCCTAACATCTTAAGAGGTTTTTTTTCTTTTTTTTTTTTTTAACTCTCTTCACTACAATAAACATTTCTCTATAGAAGACAAAAAATTCTAAATTTGAACACTGTCGACTATAGTCCTGTGTGATGGCTGTGAGAATTGTGAGCATTTTATTTCCCCTTAGAATTGGGGAGAGATTCCTCTACATTCCACTTAAAAATTTTTTTCAGTACCAAAGAGAAAATTGGTTATAATTAATATATGTTCTACCAATGAATAATAATTTAATATAAATGGTTCTAATTTTTCCGTAAAACAATCTGTTAACATGAGATATGGTGAGGTTTTCTTTCCACCTACCAAGATGGATTTTTCTCTATTTTAAACAGCATCACAAGACAGTTGGGCAGTGATTTTTATAGTGGAAACAGGGATGACTCCATCATCCCACCTGGTTAAATTTATACCCTCTTCAAAATTCTATTAATTCTTCTATTAATACTTTGTTCTGTGGAATACTTGATGTGCGTCTGAGGTGTCTAAGAAGAAGCTTGATACGGACTTTTTTAGCAAACCCCTACTAGTTACTTTCTAAATAATGAATGTATTGAGCCCCATCTCTAGAACATAGAAGCGTAATATGGATGCAAATGTCTCATGATAGAAATTTGGTGAACATATTAAAAAGCCCATCTGAGCTCAAAAGAAGTAGTTTGGTTCGATGTTGAATGCAGGAATAAAATTCCACCACTTCTCAAGCTCAAGTGAGAATGCCAGTTGCCCAAAAGAGAGGGATTTTTAAAAACGGAAATTAGTTTTTATAAATCGGCAAGCTAATCACCCACAGCAGATTTTGAATTCCAGTCCTGACCATGAAGCAGGAGAGAGAATCCTCCAAGGTACTGTTAAGAGGTGGCTGTATATGTGGAGAATACAAATTGATTTTAATGTTAGGATAAAAGTAGCATAAATTTGAGATGCCAATCAAAAATGCATATGTTGTCTCCCCAAACCTATTATATAATTGTGGGATGAACCCTGTCATTGCACCTTCTGAAGGGTGTAGGTGAACGAGCGGTGGTGATGTGTGTGCCAGGCTCACACGTTCATGTTCATGACAGAGCCTCGCTGGCAGCCATGTTTGTCTGTGAGTGGTGAAAAATAAAGGAATCTGAAGGTGATCCATCCTATCTTGGGCCTGATAAATTAAAAATTTGCATTGATGTGACAATAGTTTCGCAGTCCTAGGAAGGCAAAACAGAAAGTGGAAAGCACTTAAATTAAGTGTGGCTTCTATCAAAGCTTTTGGAAATAGACAAATATAAATGATATTGATTGATTTAAGTTGATTTTTTTTATCTTTTATTCTGTGGAGTCAAAGGAGTGACCCAAAGCTTTGAGGGAGTATGTGAGCTGACTGTCAGAGTGCTAGTGGCTTTCTGTTTTTATAAAAGCCCAAGCAAATTAGAACATAAATGTTGCCTGAACATTTTCTGTTTTCAGGAGACCTGCATGAGAAAACAGCACCGTAAGTGGGAACAATGAAGCAATCTGCTTTGTCTGCATATAGGGACTTGGAACGGACGCTCCAGCTATAAAATACTGACAGTCTCAGCATGCTTCCTTTCCCCATTTCACAAAAATTAATTTTAAGAACTGTCTCTTCTAGGTGCTCAATCTTTCTGTGTTTCTGTACCCCACATACTCTCTTCGTACCTAATTTTCTTAAACTGGCCGATACTTTCCTGGGAATGAATGAGGAAAATGGTGTGGTCCTGGGTATTTATTTCATGACACTGCCCACAAGGGCGCTCTGGCCCGTAGGATGGATGCCAGCCACCAGCCCATCATTTCTCAGTGAAAAGAACCTTTCAGCTCGGTTACCTCCTGGAGAGAGCTGATTTTCCAGCAGTCAGGCTTGATCTGGGTAAATAATTAGAGAGCTGGAGAGCGAAGACATCACCCTAGTGCTGTCTGTGATTCTGCTAATATAGCCAGACCCTGTGATTCCATCGCTGCTACAATCTTACCGCTGCCTTTCTCTAAAGCTACAGAGAGAGAGAGAGAGAGAGAGGAGGGAGGGCGGGAGGAATGGCAACAAAGCCAGTTGCTTGCATTTGTCTTGAAAGAATTAATGACATTTTTTCATTCTTTTGGTGAAACCTAAAAAACAGCTGCAGCTCTTTATCTGCATATAAGAAGGTGAATCTCAATATACCTCCTCCTCCCTACCACCCTCACCTACCGGGACATATATGGCCAGTGCAGCTACTCCAGCCATTGATTTATTCTTAAAACTGTATTGCTCCTACTTTACTGAAATTTGCAGGTCTCTGCATTGTGTAGGCAGATCACATTTCTCATAAAGCCGACCCTAAAGGGGTTAATAGCTTGTGGTTGAACTTTTGCAGCTGCTCATTAAAAGTCAATTTAAAAAAAAAAAGAAACACTGGCCATTTTAAAGTATGTGTGTCTGCATTTTATCCTGTCCTCCCATGTGGTGCACGTGCATGGAGAAGAGCAGATGAGTAAGGAATGGAGAGAGGATTCAAGGGTTCTAGTGAAATTCCCAATGTTTTGTGTCGCAACATCTATAGTTACTGTATCATTCATTCTCATTGATTGAGAATCATGATAAGAAGCCCACTCTGATTTGTTGAAAAAATAGTAATTGTACTAATGGAGTTTTATTACTTCTGAGAAAGATAGTTATGAATGAATACTAAGAAATAGAAAAAGGTGATTTAATTAAAATAAAATTCACAACAGGCATATTTAACAGGATATATGTTAACTACAAAGGTCCCTTAACAAACAGTTTCTGGACCAAGAACTGGAAGACACACTGAAGAAACAAAGGCCACTGGTTTAGGTGGCCTCCCCACACAAGGGTGGAAGATCCTGAATGTGAGAAAGTTGCAGGTCAACCCGTCGCCCACCGGGGCCCACCTCCACAGCTTGATTTATCTCGGATTTTGAAATCAGTGAGTTCTTAATTGAGTTGAACTACATACTTTTCCAGCAAATACTACCTGAATTTGTAACATGGGTTGCTTCAGTCACCAACATGGCAGGCCTTGCTGGGCGTTTGGTGTGTGACAAACCAAGACGGTCTGACGGTTAAGTCACCCAGCCCAGGGGCACTGTACTGCTGCCCTTTGTATTTCTCCTGCTCAAGGGCATTCAGACCAAATCTCCTGACTTGAGACTTTTTTTTTCTTTTAATTTTTCACTCATTTAGTAAAATAGTTTGTCTTGGAACTAAAAGCATCAATGGTTGATTGATATTAACCATGGCATCTCTGAATGGATTAAATTTAATCCCTCCTTCAACTCCCTCCCTCCTCCCTCCCTCCCTCCCTCCCTCCCTCTTTCCTCCCTGGTCTTCCTCCCACACCAAACCCAAGGGGCTTTTGAAGGCTGTTCTATGGCAAGACTGAGGAAGGGATTTGGGGGCTGGACACGCAGTAGGGTGGATGTGGCAGGAAAGAACTCGGGGCCAGGAGACTGCCAGGTGTTTTCTGGTCTCGTACAAAGGGGATCGGGAATGTTTTTTGGAGAATCATGGGGTGTGATTGTCCCACTGTAATGGGACAGTCTGGGACAGTGTCAGGACTTAAGTATTTTAGGATGTCATGAAAGAATCCTCTGGAGAAAAACAACGTGTAGGACCCCTTTCTGTCAAGCCACTTGCAGGTTACCGCTTTCAAAGCAAAGCCAGGCTCCGGCCCTGCCCGGGGTGAAGTCTTTGTCTGCCTGCGCGCCAATTGCTCCCGGCTTCGGATTGATTTTTGGCCCCCGCTGCAGCAAGTTGGGGGCTGGCGAGGAGTGTGGAGGCGGCTGGGGGTGGAGTGCGGATTCGCATGCACTGCACCAGGAGCCCACTGCTGCTTCGGGATTTTTTTAACTTGAAATTTCCATATGACAAAAAGACGTTTCTCCGCGATCTCACGGAGCCATTAACATCTATTACTAACGCCGACGGGGTAAGTAGCAGAGTGGCGCTCCGTGGCAGCCGGGCTGCGTGGTCCTTGCGGGCTCGGGCAGCGGCCCGGTGCGCACCGGGGCAGGCGCGACCCAGCCGGCTGCCTGCCACTCCTCCCCTTCCCCAAGGTAGGGAAGGGGTCGTCCTCACACTGACCAGAGCTCCTGCAGGCTGAGCTCGCCCCCTCCGCCGAGTTCTTTGCAGGGCATTTTCTTTTGCCGGTAAATTGCGTGTCATTTCTCACGGGGCATCACCACCGCCTTCCTGGAACCATCCTTGCAGACTTTGTGATCCTGCCCAGGCACAGAAGCTCTCCTAGGAGGTGGTTCTTATGCATATTCATTTTGTCTAGTAACCGGCTGCCCGTCTTGCCTTTGCAGGCTGATGTATTGATTTATGTATAAAATGTGTTTTATTTTAGTAATTAGGCAATCCTGAATTCATGGAGCCTTCTGCACTTCCCAGGCACGTTCCTTGCTAGGGATGAAAGACAAAGGTTGTGGTGCCCCTTTCTCCCCTCCACCCCACTTCATTTTCCACCTAGTGATCGCTGACTTTTGTTGTCTTATGGAAAGCTAGTTAGGAATGGCATTTTTCCCCCCAGAGGAATCAGTAAATTAAATATTAGTGTTTATAAAGAAAGCACACAGTTATGTTTTAAAGCCCAATGTTTGACAATAACTACTTCTGGGGTGTGTTGTAAAGATTGAACAGTATCGTGTGTCGGTTTAGTTTGGGGATGATTCTAGGATTGATGTTTCCTCTATGAAGCGGTCACTGGCGTGTTCCCATCAAGGTACATGAAAATAGATGTTGCCTTTCATTACAAAGGATACTGCAGTGAAAAGGGAGACATCACTTCTGCTGCATTTTCTATATCCTTATTTTATTCTTCAGCTTTCGTTTTCATCTTTCCATGCTCCCACCCCTCTGCTCATCCATCCACAACCCCATCATTAAAAAAAAAAAAAAAAAGAATTATCTCCACAGACCCACTTGTGTTTTTCAGGAACTCTATTATGCCCATAAACTTGACCTGGATTGTGTTACTAATTTGGTAGGTTATTCTGTTATACGGGAAATCACAGCCTATGGGTCGATAAGGTCCACATGAACCCCTCAGCCAAATTATCTAAATTGTTTTTAAAAGATATTTTTAGGACAGTGAACACTTAGCAAACATGTCTTACAGATCCTGACACACCTATCTTTAGATCCAGTACTTCAACAGCCGGTTCACCCCAACCAGTTCTAATCAATGTAAGATGTGCTTCCAACAAAAGATGGTTATGTTGTTAATGATGAAATCATTATAAATTTCCTTTATGGAAATAACTGACCGAAAAACAATAGAAATTTCACCACATAAAGTATTACTCCGATTTTAAACTCTAGAAAAAAATAGGTATTTCTTAAATTTTAGGAGGAAGGAGCCGTGTAAGAATGAATAAAGTATGATAACATTTGTTTTGGGTTTAAATTTTCTGCACACTTACTGTGTATTCTATTTGATATGCCTCTTTTACTTTTTAAAAATGATCTAAATTTTCAACATGCTGTCAATTTATATTATATATAAAATAGATGAATTTACTATGTATATATACATATGATTTAATCCATGGGTAAAAACGACAGCCATTAGGGTGAGAATAATGAAGTGTCTGTCCCTATGAGAAAGGGCAAGAGAGAAACCCCCCCAGATCAATAACTGATAAGTAGCCAGCATAAAAAGGGGCCACAAAGCTTTTCTTTCGCTTCAGTTCTTAAACCAGCTTTTCCTGGTGGCATCTTATTCATGTTGGAGTGATTCATTAAAAACAAGAAGACAGAACATTTACTAGGCAATATGTTGTTTTTGTTTTATATATTTACTACAAAAATTTTTGAAATGCCTTTATTGTCTGCTGAAAAGTAATCATAGAATCGATATTCTGAAGATGGCATCAAGATAGATTTTTAAGCGTAATAGCAGACAGGAGTTGGGATGTGATTGTTAAGCTTATGGGATAGGATCAGGCATGCAGATATGGAGTGTGTGTGGTGTGTCTCTGTGCCTGTTTCATAGGAGGCACGTTAGCGGTGTCTGTGAACCACAGCGCTGATGTATTGCACACGGAATGAGGGTGGAATGGCCTAACACAGCAATAAGACTACATTTAGCGTAGTAAGCAGTATGGAGAGCTCTCTGAGGTCTGGAGGAGAGCAGAAACTTACCACAAAGAATGTAAGGAAGGAAGGAGCTAAGTGAGCCGGTCCCATTCCCCCTAAGCAAAGAGATACTGTGCCTTGAAATGTGGATTTTTGAGTGAGCAGACAGTAACAGCTCCTCCCCCCCTTTAGTGGCACTGACTCTGTGTGGCCTCTTGTTTATTGTGGGTGGAGTTGGCACTACATCCCTGGGGAGGATTATGATATAGACAATCTTTTACTAATGGTCTGAATTCTATTGTGCTCCTATGAAATACACACATACAGACGTACATTTATTAGATAGTAACCTATGCGAACATGTGTGTGTTCCTATAAAGAATTCCTTTATATTCCTTTATAAAACTCCGCTCCACACCTTTACCCTTCAGATCACTAGTTGTGATTTTTTTTTAACCTAGAAAGTGACCTTTTCTCTATCAAAAACTGTTGATCGCTAAAAAGGGGATTTTTGTTTGTTTAGGCTTCTGTCCTAAGAAAGAATAGCAAGTGGAATATTCCTCAGTCTCAGAAACATTTGAAACAAACATCCTATTTGATTGGTTTAAGGATTCACTAAAAGTATGCATATATATTTTGCTCGTTTTGATGATAATTGAAAGGGAACTGTTTAATAGAAAAGTCTGTACCTGGCCAACATGATACCGTGTCATGGTCTGTTGTGGTTGAATCTGGAAGCAGGGGAAAAGTCATTCTACTTTGTAGATACTGTTGATCATCTCTTGTTTATCAAGGGTGATTTGGGGAATGAAATTACTGAGGATTGTTAGAGATTATTTGTGTAGATATTTACTGACATACAAATCTTTTCTTTCTATTTTTAAATGTAGCTCAAAGTAGGATGGAATTCTTTGAGTGGCTGTCAGTGTTGGCCTCCTGTGCACTGGAGACTAGGGCATTCCAGTTACCCCACTAGGATGTCTTGAACTTCCCTGAGAAATTAGATGGAATGAAAAGACCTGCTCACACTGGTAGAGTTGGCCTCACTTGGAAGCCAGTATTTGACTTCTAGACACCTTTTAGTCAAAGCTGTCTCTAGGCTCACTTTAATATTATCATTTTGGGGTCAGGATGACTCCCCCCCCCCCAAATACGTCTCCTATGTACTTGAAAAGGACTTGATTTTGGTGTAGTTTTGCAGAACTCAGTTCCAGGGAGACAGTAAAATACCTTCGTGGTTTCATCTTTATGTAATTTGTGTATTTTAAGCTCTTTATTTCAGGTCAGTGGCCTATTTTGCTATTCTAGATGATTGACCAATGTTAACAAATTCAACTTATCTTAGAATAAATTAAGGATGACGCTGGGCAGCCCCAAAGGCCCTCAGTAACTGGTTTCTAATAGATTCAAAGAGAAAAGCTCTTGCCCTTTCTTCAAACTTTATCCCAAATGCAGTGCTCTACTGGCTGATAATCAATGATGGTCCCTGTGGGATTTGATTCACAATGAAGTTTCATTGTCTCTGCCCCATAGACTTTCTCGGCAGCAGTCTCCAGGTGGCTGAGGGGTTAAACAGGCACGCTCCTTCTGTGGGTCAAGGACAACACGAAAATCAAAGTGTGCAGTAGCATCAAGGTATTGTTTAATTCCTAGATAGCTATGGTTTTCGAAATGAAGAGTAGTAATAGTAGTCTCTTGAAATATCTAAAAATGCATAGCAAATACTGGATACTAGATATGGTTACACGGCCCAAAGATGAACTTTTGTGCCATAGTCTCACACACATTTTAAAGCATAACCTTCACACCATTGTGGAACTGAGTGTCATGTGCACCTGGTCCAAGTGCTAACTCGGGCTTGGCAGTTCACCAGGCTACATTTTGCTTAACCACAGAATCCTTAAGACAGGGACCTGTCAAGGTGCACACGGAGGCTTGTCACTGTGTGGAAGAGGTATGCTCATCAAATGCTGTGGTCACCTCTTGCACAGACCCCTCTCTCCTGCTCTGAAGAACTTCCTTTCTTCCAAGGAAGCTAGAGGCAGGAGGAGAAATAAGAGCAAGGGAGGAGAGCAGGACTGAGGTCCTTCCTCCGCTCGTGTCCCTGATAAAGCAGATAAGCGCATGTCTTAGGGGCATTGGTGGGGAGTTTGCTGTGCATTGGCAGAAGATGAGTAACCCAACCCCAGGAAGATGGTGGAAGGGAGACACTAAGCTATCACTTCCTGTGTGCTAGATGGGTTGCAGGGACATGGGGAGACCCCTCTACTATGCTTCCACCACCAGCCACCCGAGGAGAGGTTCGATTCCTCCTCCTAGTCCAGCAGCCATTGTCCGTGGCTCTCTCTGAGAAGACAGCATGGTAGTTGCAGCCACCACAGCCTTATGAAGACGTTGCTCTTCTCTCAATGGCAGTCTAACAGGACAGGAATCAAGTTGAACCGTATGGAATTGCCGATGTTCAGCTGTTTCTGACCTGCACAAACAGCAGCTGCTCATTTCCCTGTCTCCAGCCTCGCTCTACTTCTTCACACAGCAACCAGATCACATAATTCCCCTGCCTAAA